>NC_083242.1:34237375-34364875 GCF_032191835.1 Heteronotia binoei | reverse complement strand
AGCCTGTTCCACTGAGGAACCGTCCTAATGGTCAAGCAGTTATTCCTAATGTTGAGCCAGAAAATCTTCTGATTTAATTTCAGTCCTTTGGTTCTGGTCCTCCCTTCTGGGGCTACAGAAAACAATTCCACACCTTCCTCTATAGGACAGCACTTCAAGTACTTATACCCTACCTTTCTCCCCAACGGGGACACAAAGCAGCTTACATCCTCCTTCTCTCCTCCATTTTATCCTCCCAACAACCCTGTGAGGTAGTTTAGGCTGAGAGTGGGTGACTGCCCCAAGGTCACCGAGTGAGTTTCCCATGGCACGAGCGGGAATTCAAACTTGAGTCTCTCAAGCTGGCTGTCATGTTCTCTTCTGCTATCCCCTGTTTATCTGGAAAGAACACTGTAGGGACCTCTCCACCCCCAGGAGAGCTATTAAGAAAAAAAGGAGGCTGGCATGGTGTCCTGATGTTGGACTAGGATCTGGGAGAACCAGGTTCGAATTCCCACTTGTGCCACCTTGAATGGCCTCGGGCCAGTCACTCATTGGTCCAAACTGCCTCGCAGGGTTGTTGTGAAGATAATATGGAGGACAGGAGAACAATGTTAGCCATTTGGGGTCCCCAGTGAGGAGAACATGGAACATGGAAGAAGCCATTTTGGATCAGGCCAATGATCCATCCAGTCCAACGCTCTGTCACACAGTAGCCATAAAAAGCAGGTGCTACCAGAAGGTCCATCATGGGGCCAGGACACCAGAAGCCCTCCCACTGTTGCCCCCTCCAAAGTACCAAGAAGACAGAACATCACTGTCCCACACAGTTCCATCAATACCCTGTGTCAAATAGCCACGGATGGACCTCTGCTCCAAATGTTGATCCAATCACATTTTGAAGCTGCCTATGCTTGTAGCCGCCACCACCTCCTGTGGCAGTGAATTCCATGTGTTCATCACCCTTTGGGTGAAGAAGTACTTCCTTTTATCCGTTCAAACACAGAATATAAATGTAATAAATAATAAATTTCCATACGAGTTAGAGTAAAAAATATATATACTGTATTTTTTTCACCATAAGACTCACTTTCCCCCCCCCCCCAAAAAAAAGTGGAGGGAAAAGTGTGTGCATCTTAAGGAGCAAATACTGCAAAAAATTCACACAAATGCCTCTAAATTCACACAAACGGCTCTAAATTCACTCAATATATATATATATTGTGTCTAACATTTCCTTTCAGGTGAACATGAGTAATTGTTCTCAACCCCGCATTCTTGGTATCATTTGTGCAGATGATCCTGAGGTGAAAACTATAATTTATGTATTTATTTCTAGGCTCCAGTCGACCAAATACGTCCCCGGGACCCCGCTTTATGATAATACTATTAAAACAGATCACAGAAGATAAAAATCGATAAAAATCAGCAGCGTCAACGAGTACATAATGCTTGGAACAAGAGAGAAGCCAGGAGTGCTTCAGTTCCGTGTAACTGAGCATTGAATGGTGGAAGAGGTTTGGGAAAAGGAAGTCCGGTTTGGATGCTGCGTGTGACAGGCAAACCTGGAAAAGCTCACCTGCCGGAAAATGAGATCCAGAAGGAGAGGGTTATTGATGGTGTCCTTGGGGTAGAAAACCTGCAAGGAACAAGCCAGAAGATGGGAGATTATCCACCAAGAGAAAGACAATCTTCTTCCGGCAGTATTGCATGCAAGTCCGAGAGACGTGCAAGTCAGAGAGACTGCATGATATGGTGATTAAAGTGTCCCACAAGAATCCAGGAGACCCAAGTTCAAATCCTCGCTCTGCTAGGGAACGCTCACTAAGCGACCTTGGCCAACTCACTTGCTCTCAGCATAACCTTCACAGAGAGACTGATACAATGGTCCTTGGAGAACCCACTCCGTCTTTACAAAGAATGAGCTAGAGCCTTGTGAGGAAGAGACAGGATTTTGGGGTTCCACTTTAAAGCCATCAGTCTTGAAAAAGGCAACGAGACGTTTGACACCAGCTAATGTGGACTGGCTTGATGTGGATGAACTTATTCTTTATCCTAAACCTCACTGAAAAAACAGTGGCCTGAATGTGCAAAACTGTGAAGTGGGATAATTTGTTTCTTAACGTACCTTTGTGCAACCTGGATGAAAGAATTCATTACAGACTGTTTATGAGTCAATAGCAGACTCTTAATCTTCTAAAAGCGCCTGCGTACACTCTGATTTATTTTTCTGAATTCATTTTAGTGCAGACTGTTTGGGAATAGAGGTTATGTCCAAGTGCCTGCGTGCATTCTTGTGTTTCATATTGCAGCCTAAGATAGAAGCTTTGGAATATTAAAGTGCCTTTGTGCACATTTACATCTTAGATGATTTAGGAGCAGAGTCTACTCAGAAGTAGAGGTCAAAAGGGTTTTCCCTATTACATATATATGTTTTGATAGTATAGTTTCACCCTGACAGAGCCAGTTTGGTGTAGTGGTGAAGTGTGTGGACTGTTATCTGGGAGAACCGGGTTTGATTCCCCACTCCTCCACTTGCAGCTGCTGGAATGGCCTTGAGTCAGCCATAGCTCTGGCAGAGGTTGTACTTGGAAGGGCAGCTTCTGGGAGAGCTCTCTCAGCCCCACCCATCTTAAAGGGTGTCTGTTGTGGGAGAGGAAGGTAAAGGAGATTGTGAGCCGCTCTGAGACTCTTCGGAGTGGAGGGCGGGATATAAATCCAATATCTTCATCTACCTCACAGGGTGTCTGTTGTGGGGGAGGAAGGTAAAGGAGATTGTGAGCCGCTCTGAGACTCTTCGGAGTGGAGGGCGGGATATAAATCCAATTTCTTCTTCTTCTATTATAGTCTTGCATGCAAGTCAGAGAGACTGTATGATATGGTGGTCAAAGTATTCCCCCCAAAACCCAGGAGACCCAAGTTCAAATCCTCACTCTGCCATGGAACACTCACTGAGTGGCTTGGGCCAGTCACTGGCTTCAGCCTCACCTACCTCACAGGGTTGCTGTGAGGATGAAATAGAGGAGAAGAGAACAATTTAAGCTGCTTTGGGGAGAAAGCTGGGGTACAAATGAAGTAAATAACAGACAAATAACCAGCTGCAATCTTTGTTCTTAGTTTTTTTTTTCTTAAATAAGAAGAGTCTGGTTGATCTGATGAATTATTTCAGCATCTCCTTTCCAACAGAGGAAAGGCGGATGCTTTACAGAATTCCTGTGTCCGTGGAATCAGGCACCAATCTTTCTCTCCTCTCTATTTCTCCCCAGTGGGAACAGAAAGCAGCTTTATATTTAGGGTTGCCAAGTCCGATTCAAGAAATATCTGGGGACTTTGGGGGTGGAGCCAGGAGACTTTGGGGGCGGAGCCAGGAGCAAGGTTGTGACAAGCAGAATGGAACTCCAAAGGGAGTTTAAAGGGACAGCACACCTTTTAAATGCCTTCCTTCCATTGGAAATATTGGAAGGATAGGGACATCTTCTTTGGGAACTCATGGAATTGGACCCCCTGGTCCAACCTTTTCAAAACTTGGAAGGTATTTTGGGGAGATGCGCCAGATGCTATGCTGCAAAGTTGGTGCCTCTACCTCAAAAAACCAGCCTCCTCCAAGCCCCAGATACCTGTGGATCAATTCTTCGTTATTCCATAAGAGAATCGGTCTCCATAGGAAATAATGGAGTGCCCAGCAGACATTTCCCTCCCCCCCCTGCTTTCTGATGACCCTTAAACTGGAGGATCCCCTGCTCCCACCTGGGGATTGGCAACCTTATTATATTCCCACTAAGATGTAGAGTCTTATGAGCAAACATTCTTCTTCATGAGCTACTGGCATTAAAGTTGTGAGCTACGGCATACATTAGTTTGCCCGGGGCCATTTTTCCTGAGCTAAGACAAAACTGTGTGAGCCGGAGGCTAAAAAGCGGTGAGCTAGCTCACACTAACTCAGCTTAGAGGGAACAACATTGTTCTCCTCTCCTCCATTTTACCCTTACAATTCTAACCCTGTGCGGTAGGCCTAGGTAGAGAAAGACTGGTCAAAGGTCACTTGACAAGTTTCCATGGAAGAATATGGGATTCGAACTCAAGCCTCCCAGATCCTAATTTAACACCCTAGACCTTCTTGGGTACATTCACAAACCAATTGCCCTCTCACCACACCCCCTCCAGCCTAGAAATAGCAGCTCTCCAGCAGCCCTGGCCTCACTCAATGCACAGCAGCCAAGAAGGACAGAACGCCTGTTTCGGCTGCAACGCCACCGAGGATGTTCTCCGCAGCTGAGAACGAAACGTCTGGAAGAAAAACTTTCTCCAGTAGAACACGGCACTTGAGCCCGAAAGATTCTACAAACCCTAATGATGATGCCAGCCGTGAAAACCTGAAATCTTTGATAATGGCACATTGTCTTTCCTTCAGGATACGCACTGCCAATTAGTTTCAGTCAATCAACATTAGGAAAAGAGAGAAAAATCCCTGTCTGGTCAAACATCCCCCACTTGGCATATAATGTTATAAACCTCAGCAGGGGTGGAATTCTAGCAGGAGCTCCTTTGCATATTAGGCCACACGCCCCTGATGTAGCCAATCCTCCAAGAGCTTACAAGGCTCTTTTTCATAAGCTCTTGGAGGATTGGCTACATCAGGGGTGTGTGGCCTAATATGCAAAGGAGCTCCTGCTAGAATTCCACCCCTGAACCTCAGCAGGTTTTTAATTCTTCCTCACCAAGACCCCAGCAGCCTTACTTGAGGGCAAATACCTCTTTGCGGAGGTAGATCTTCCAGGAGACGTTGCGGTAAGCGTAGAACTCGTTGCTGAACCGGTGATGAAGCTGCGTCTGCACGTGTTCATCCTCGGATCCTAACTGCCGCAGGACGGGCGCTGGGAAGGAATTACTAATCAGCAACTATGTGGGCAGGGGGGACAGAGAAGTCTGTCTCTCGGAGTCTACGCCGTCCATGCTAATAAAGGGGTGGAAACTCTCCTTCCCTGCACCATTTTCTCAACCTGGAGTCACTTCGGGAGTCACTGTTTGCTCCGTTCGGGATATTAGTACAGGCGTCCCCAACCTTTTTGAGCCTGTGGGCGCCCTTGGAATTCTGACACAGAGTAACGGATACAACCACAAAATGGCTGCCACAGGAGACAGAGCCAACCACACAGACGAAACCCAAGTACAGGGGGAGAAGAGGAGTAATAACACACACACACACACACACACACATACACAAACTGGAAAAGAGAGGAGTGAGAGAAAACAAAAGAACACTGAGGTGGAGGCTGCCCCTGAAACAATGTTAATTTAGTCTTTATCAGTGCTTTTTTTTTTTTTGTAGAAAAAGCCCAGCTGGAGCTCATTTGCATATTAGGCCACATCCCCTGGTCTGGGAGGACATGGCTGCTGCATGGTGGGTTGAGCCAGCCAGAGCCTTGGCCAGTCCAGGTGTAGCTCTGCTTCTGTGGGCTCCGGCAGAAAAAAAAAGCCCTGCTCTGCATAGCTAATTAGCTCTTCAGTGACCAATCAGAAGCCCAGGTAGACAAGCGTCCCATATGGCTCCACCTACCGTATTTTTCGTTCCATAAGGCGCTCCGGACCATAGGACGCACCTTTCTCCTGGGGGGCGATCCGCTGCCTCTGCCCGCGATCCGGCGCTTCCCCCGCGCCTGCCTGCCTGGCTCCAGCTTCTTCCAGCAAGCGCTGGGATCGCTCCACGCTGCCCCCACCGCAAACCCAGCGCTTCGCGAGCGCCAGCTGCGGAGGGGGCGGCGTGCTTCCTCCGTGCCTGTCTGCCTGGCTCCAGCTCTGATGCTTAAAGCAAGTGCTGGGATCAGAGGGCGGAGGGAGCGATCCTGGCGCTTGCTGTAAGCGTCAGAGCTGGAGCCAGGCAGACAGGCACGGAGGAAGCACGCTGCCCCCTCCGCAGCCGGCGCTCGCGAAGCGCTGGGTTTGCGGTGGGGGCAGCGTGGAGCGATCCCAGCGCTTGCTGGAAGAAGCTGGAGCCAGGCATGCAGGCGCGGGGGAAGCGCCGGGATCAGAGGCGGAAGCAGCGGATCGCCCCCCCCACCCCGGAGGAAGGTACGGTACCTTTGCTCCATATGACGCACACATTTTCCCCCCCACTTTTTTTGGGGGGGGAAAGTGCGTCTTATGGTCCGAAAAATACGGTACTTCCTAAAAACACTTGACGGACACCAAGAAAGGTGTCCGTAGTCACCACAGTGCCCTCGGGTACCATGTTGGGGACGCCTGACATTGCGGAAAATGGTCTTGGGAAGGGGGAAGGTTTAAGCCAGGGGTGTCGGACTCATTTGTTATGAGGGCCAGATCTGATATAAGCGAGATCTTGTTAGGCCAGGCTGTGTCAGGTTGAGCCACGCCATGTCAGGCCAGGCCATCTGTATACCTATTTAAGATCAGGTACCAGAGATATACATTTATAAACACAATATATATTTTTTTAAAAACAAAACCTTAAAAACATGCTTAAAACATTAGACCTCGGTCTTAAAGGTGCTTTCTTTGTATTTCTCCCACGAGATCTGGGGAACAGGGCAAAGGAAGCTCTGGCTCTTTCCTCTCTTCCCCAGGAGATTGGGGGGAGGAGAGAAACTTCAGCAAATAGAAGGAAGAGAGAGTTGGCTCAGTAGCTCTGCTGTGCGATTGAGAGAGCCTGGGAAAACAAGCCCTGCCTCCCCCTTTCCTCCCCAAGGGAGGAGCCTCAGCCAATGGAGAAAATAGAGGTTTTGTTCTGTAGCTTCTGTGCGATTGAGCAAGCATTGCAAAGCAAGCTCTCCCTCTCCCCCTTCCTCCCCAAGGGAGGAGCCTCAGCCAATGGAGAAAATGGAGGTTTTGCTCTGTAGCTCCAGGGCGATTGAGCAAGCCTTGCAAAGCAAGCTGTGATGCAGAAGGAAGCAAGAGAAAGGGAGAAGGGAGCAGGTGACAGCCAGGGGCCTGATTCGGCTCCCCAACTGCATGTTTGACACCGCTGGTGTAAGCCTTATGCCCCTCATTCTTGCCAGGGAATGATGTCCCAAGCACACAAAAAAATACATCTGATTAACTGGCCACATAAGGGACAAAAGGACTTCATACTGTGGGAATGGGCCCGCTAGGGAGATTTCAGCCCACAGAGTATGACACCATTGTTTACCTGCAAATGATCTGGGGATGGCAGGCGGTGGACGAACGGCGGGCGGCGCGACCGTCCTAATGTTGGCACTGGTCACAGGCTTCACGAAGGTGATGGTCTCCTTGACTGGTGGTTCCCGGGTGGCCTGCAAACAAAATGTACACATTATGGAGGGGCAGAGGCATCCACAGTGGCACCAGGGCACCACCGGTTTCCTTCGCACTTTCCTTTACTTGGTTCCCTCTCACCAGCATTCTTCCCTTCCACCTGAGAACTTTTGGGAAAAAATAAGCTATGAGTCTTGGTAAATGTTCTACAGGGGTGGCGAAACCCGTTTAACGTAAGAGCCGCATAGAATAAATGTCAGATGTTTGAGAGCCGCAAGACAGGGAGGGAGGGAGGGAGGGAGGGAAGGAAGGAAGGAAGGAAGGAAGGAAGGAAGGAAGGAAGGAAGGAAGGAAGGAAGGAAGGAAGGAAGGAAGGAAGGAAGGAAGGAAGGAAGGAAGGAAGGAGGGAAGGGAGGGAGGCAGGAAGGGAGGGAGGGAGGAAGGGAGGAAGGAAGGGAGGAAGGAAGGAAGGAAGGAAGGAAGGAAGGAAGGAAGGAAGGAAGGAAGGAAGGAAGGAAGGAAGGAAGGAAGGAAGGAAGGAAGGAAGGAGGGAGGGAGGAACAGAGAAAGAAGATGCTGTGTATATGTGAATTGAAGTGAATATATTTAATGGTGTTCCTGCCTGGCTCATTGGAGCCTTGAGAACTGAGTCTGGGGACTCAGGAACAATGGGCGGGAGGATCCAAATCCCTGCTGCCCTGCTCCAATCACGGGCCCCCTGCTGGTTTGAATGCCCCAATGGTGTGCTTGCCTGGGATCCCTGATGTGTATATAGGTGGCCCCGTTGGCCCAGTTCTCCAGTCTTTGAGTTCAGCCCTTGCTATGCTGCACTTAATAAAGGAGCTATGATCACTACCACCTCGCTTCATCCTTGCGTTGAACACTCTATATTATAGAAGGCAAATAGATGGGAAAGAGAGGAGAGAGATGGAAAGAAAGCAACTTTAACTTTAAATGCATTCTCCAAGCCGCCTGCTGCCTTGGCTTGGAAAAGTGATTTAAAGAGAGAAATGTCTTCTCGAAATCGGCTGATGGGGCGGTGGGGGTTTTGAGAGCCACACAATATGTGTGAAAGTGCCACAGTTTGGCTACCCCCGTGCTATAGCATTATTACAACTGCTCTGAGTTCCCAGCTTGTTTTGGAAGAAAAATCTAACTCTCTAGCCCTTTTTGTTGCAGAGATATAAGGGGCAATGGAATCTGGGATCTTTGACGTGCAAACTATGGTCTCAGCTATGGGTCCAAACAACTCCCATCTATTTATCTCGCTACTTCATCCCACCCCATGGCCAAAGAGCACAGAATGGCACGGTCATCTCCTTTCTTGTTTCCTTCTCACAACAGCCCTGTCAGGTAGGCTTAGTTGAGAGGAAAAGAGGAGAGACTCTCTGTTGATGGGTCCTGCCCCATGTCACCCAGTGAGCAGAGCAGGGTCTTGAACTCGGGTCTCCTAAGCTAAATCTGGCTTTGTAGCGAATCAGTTTCCTCACATAGCACAGATTGTGAAGACGAGTTAAGGGTGTTTTGCCAGTTCTTTTTGTGGATGTGAATCACAAGGTTTGGGAGTGCCCGCTGGGGTCTGGCAGTCCTGTGATTTCACACACACACACACACACCAAACTCTGGGACGTGCATTCAGGTCCAGTTTGGTGTAGTGGTTAAGTGTGCAGACTCCTATCTGGGAGAACCAGGTTTGATTCCCCCCTCCTCCGCTTGCACCTGCTGGAATGGCCTTGGGTCAGCCATAGCTCTGGCAGAGGTTGTCCTTGAAAGGGCAGCTGCTGTGAGAGCCCTCCTCACAGGGTGTCTGTTGTGGGGGAGGAAGGTAACGGAGATTGTAGGCTGCTCTGAGACTCTGTCCTTGAAAGGGCAGCTGCTGTGAGAGCCCTCTCAGCCCCACCCACCTCACAGGGTGTTTGTTGTGGGGGAGGAAGGTAAAGGAGATTGTGAGCTGCTCTGAGACTCTGAGATTCAGAGTGGAGGGCAGGGTATAAATCCAATATCTTCTTTTTCCATACCTGAGCTGGCGGTGTAACTTCTGGTGCTCCTCCTGACATCTGTTTCTTCAAGATCATCAGGGCTTCTTCGTGAGGGTCTGTTTTTTTCACAAAAACCTTCCCACCTTCCCTCCTACAAAGGAGGAAAAAGTAGGGAATAGGGTCGTCAGACGCCCAGTGGTAGCTGGAGATCTCTGGCTATTACAACTCATCTCTAGGTGACAGAGAGCAGTTCCCCTGGAGAAAATGGCTGCTTTAGAAGGTGGACTCTAGGGCATTGTATGGTACCTCTTTGAAGTCAAGTTTGGTGTAGTGCTTAAGTGCACAGACTCTTATCTGGGAGAACTGGGTTTGATTCCCCACTCCTCCACTTGCACCTGCTGGAATGGCCTTGGGTCAGCCAGAGCTCTCTTATCTGGGAGAACAGGGTTTGATTCCCCACTCCTCCACTTGCAGCTGCTGGAATGGCCTTGGGTCAGCCAGAGCTCTCTTATCTGGGAGAACCGGTTTGATTCCCCCCTCCTCCACTTGCACCTGCTGGAATGGCCTTGGGTCAGCCATAGCTCTGGCAGAGTTGTCCTTGAAAGGGCAGCTGCCGTGAGAGCCCTCTCAGCCCCACCCACCTCACAGGGTGTCTGTTGTGGAGGAAGGAAATATAGGAGATTGTGAGCCGCTCTGAGTCTCTGATTCAGAGAGAAGGGCGGAGTATAAAATCTGCAGTCGTCAGTCGTCTTCTATTTATTTTATTGATTTATTTATCTATCAGATTTATAGCCCGCCCTCCCCCAACAGGCTCAAGGGGGCTAACAACAATTTAAAAACCTTTGCAATTTTCAAACATCGTATTAAAAGTAAAATATATATAAAAGACATTTCCATGCATATCAAAAACCCAAGAGGGGAAGCTTCTGATTTCCATTCTATTCGTTCAGCGAGATTGCCAGCGCTGGAAGGCAAGAGCCCCCTCCCCCTAACCGTTGAAGGCGGGTTTGACTCATTCGGTCTTACGGGCCCTGCGGAACTGTGGCAGGTCACGCAGGGCCCTGATGTTTTCGGGGAGGACATGCCACAAGGCGGAGGCCTGGACTTCTCTGACCTGATGGGCTCCTGGACCCAGGCGGGCTGCTGGTACTGTTTGATGATGTTGCGTATGTTCTGTGTGGGCTCCGGGATGTGCTCCGAATTCAGCTTGGAGTGCCTCACCAGTTCGCCAGCCTGCATCCTGGAGGCAGGATCGGTGCCGGGGGCTGGGGGGGCGGGGAGGGAAAAAGAAACAGGATTAAAAAACAGCAGTTTAGCCCCGAGGCTCAGGAGCTATGGGCTAATTCATAAGAGAACATAAGAACATAAGAGAAGCCTCGTTGGATCAGGCCAGTGGCCCATCCAGTCCAACACTCTGTGTCACACAGTGGCCAAAATAACCAGGTGCCATCAGAAGGTCCATCAGTGGGGCCAGGACACTAAAAGCCCTCCCACTGTTCGCCCCCAAGCACCAAGAATACACAGCATCACTGCCCCAGACATAAGAACATAAGAGAAGCCACGTTGGGTCAGGCCAATGGCCCATTCAGTCCAACACTGTGTCACAGAAGAACATAAGAGAAGCCATGTTGGATCAGGCCCATGGCCCATCCAGTGCAGCACTCTGTGTCACATAAGAGAAGCCACGTTGGATCAGGCCAATGGCCCATCCAGTCCAACATTCTGTGTCACACAGAGGCCAAAAAAATCCAAAGTGCTATCAGAAGGTCCATCAGTGGGGCCAGGACACTAAAAGCCCTCCCACTGTTCGCCCCCAAGCACCAAGAATACACAGCATCACTGCCCAAGACATAAGAACATAAGAGAAGCCACGTTGGGTCAGGCCAATGGCCCATCCAGTCCAACAAACCCCCAAGTGCCATCAAGAGGTTCACCAGTGGGGCTAGAAGCCCTTCCACTGTGCCCCCACCCCCACCCCCAGCACAAGAATACAGAGCATCACTGCCCCAGACTGAGAGTTCCAACAATAAGCTGTGGCTAATAGCCACTGATGGACCTCTGCTCCATATGCTGATCCAATCCCCTTTTGAAGCTGGCTTTGCTTGCAGCCACCACCACCTCCTGTGGCAGTGAATTCCACATGTTAATCACCCTTTGGGTGAAAAAGGACTTCCTTTTATCCGTTCTAACCCAATTGCTCAGCAATTTCATTGAGTGCTCAGCAGTTCTGGTATTGTGAGAAAGGGAGAAAAGTACTTCTTTCTCTGCCTTCTCTATCCCATGCTTAATCTTGTTAATCTCTAACATGTCACCTCCCCCAGTTGACGTTTCGCCAAGCTAAAGAGTCCCAAGCGTTTTAACCTTTCTTCATAGGGAAAGTGTTCCAACCCTTTAATCATTCTAGTTGCCCTTTTCTGGACTTTTTCCAACGCTATAATATCTTTTTTGAGGTGCGGTGACCAGAACTGTACACAGTATTCCAAATGATTCCGCATAAGGTGGCTTTATGCGTCTGGAGAAGAGCCTGCGTCTCAATGGTAGTGCATCTGCTCGACATGCAAAAGGTCCCAGGTTCGATCCACGCCATCTCCACCATTTGAGCCCCACACTATCTTGCACTCCCCACCAAATAACTGACATGCCCTATTTTAGCACCTTCTATGGAGGAGAGATGGAACCTCAGCCGGAGATACGCAAAACCAAAGGAAACCCACAGGTCGCTGTTCCAACAGGCCATTATCCCCTGCTCCCCCCCTCACCTCTTTTCTGACCGGGAGGCCTGTCTCGCAGAAGGCTTGGCGCTTGCGTGCTTCCTTCCACCGTCCTTTTCTCAGCTTCCCTCTGCCAAGCGGTGAAAGGAAAAACTGATCAGCTGCAGCCCACGAAGATAGTTGCAGAGAGCAGCCGAGTTGGCCCGCGGTAGAAGAGCTGGATTCGAACCCAAGACCACCTTAGAGCCCGACAAGCATTTTGGAGTATCAGCTTTGACTCTCGAAAGCTCATTCCCCCAAAATCTTGCTGGGGTCTCAGGTGTTCCTGGACTCGAATGTTATTCGTCAACGACAAACTCCCCAAGACTGATCTTGGAGTTCTAGTATTCCAGAGCTGGATTGTGGATTCTGGAAACAAACCTAGAATAAAATTCCAGAGCCACTGGGCATCACATGCTGGAGACCATGCCTGAGTCCCCCCCCTTCTTTTCTTCTCCATCCCACTTCCTGGAGATTTGGGGTAACCGGTACCCCTTCCCTCAAGCTCCCCAACCCACCTGGTTGCCCCAAACCTGGGCCATGGTGGCACAACAGGATTGTGGATTCGAATGCCTGCGTTTTCTACGGGTATGTGGGGGGAGGGGGGGAATCGTGGGGAGTGGTGGATCTGCCTGTCTCCCGGATGAGTGAAATGAATACAGGCAAGCCACACGCAGGCAGGTATCCAATATCGGGCAGCTGCGGGTCACCCGGGAAGGTTATAGCGACAGAAAAGCAACTTCCATGCTTATGCTCAGGCACTACGATCAGAGCGTTATCCAGGCCTGCAAAACTAACCATCCCTATGAGCGGGGCTTTTTTGGTAGTAAAAGCCAAGCAGAAACTCATTTGCATATTAGGCCACACCCCCAAACATCACTATTGTTTCACACAGGGCTTTGGGGGCAGTAAAAGCTCAGCAGGAACTCATTTGCATATTAGGTCACACCCCCTGACAGCACCCTTGTTTCACACAGAGCTTTTTGGGCAGTAAAAGCCCAGCATGCGCTCATTTGCATATTAGGCCACACCCCTTAACACCACTGTTGTTTCACACAGGGCTTTTCTGGCATTAAAAGTCCAGCAGGAACTCATTTGCATATTAGGTCACACCCCTTGCCATCACCCTTGTTTCACACAGGGCTTTTTTTTGCAGTGAAAGCCCAGCAGGAACTCATTTGCATATTAGGTCACACCCCCTGACATCACCCTTGTTTCGCACATGGCTTTTTGGGCAGTGAAAGCCCAGCAGGAACTCATTTGCATATTAGGCCACACCCCCTGACATCACCCTTGTTTCACACATGGCCTTTTGGCAGCAAAAGTCCAGCAGGAACTCATTTGCATATTAGACCACACCCCCTGACATCACCCTTGCTTCGCACATGGCTTTTTGGGCAGTGAAAGCCCAGCAGGAACTCATTTGCATATTAGGCCACACCCCCTGACATCACCCTTGTTTCGCACATGGCCTTTTGGCAGCAAAAGTCCAGCGGGAACTCATTTGCATATTAGGCCACCCCCCCCGGACATCACCCTTGTTTCACACATGGCCTTTTTGGCAGCAAAAGTCCAGCAGGAACTCATTTGCATATTAGGCCACGCACCCCGACATCACCCTTGTTTCACACAGGGCTTTTGTTGTAGAAAAAGCCCAGCAAGAGCTTATTTGCATATAAGGCCACACACCCGACACCAAGCCAGCTGGAACTGTGTTCCTGTGCGTTCCTGCTAAAAAAAAAGCCTGTGAGCCATCTTTTGGGGGCAGGACAATCCTTTGGTGGCTGAACAGCATGACATGTGTGTGGCAAATAAAGGGTGCCAGGTTCAGACCCCAGCACTGCCCGGAAGGAAGGAGCAGGTGCTACCAAACCCTCCACTGGAGAGCCATTGATGGTCCCAGTTAGGATTGCCAGTTCCGGGTTGGGAAATATCCTGAGATTTTGGGGGTGGAGTCTGAGGAGGGCGGGGTGTGGGGAGGGGAGGGACCTCCGCAGAACACCAGGCCACAGACTCCCCCTTTCTTCCAGGGGAACTGAGCTCCATAGTCTGGAAGTCAATTGTAACAGGAGGAGATTTCTAGGTGCTACCTGGAAATTGGCAACCCTAGGAGTCGACAATACTGCCACAGCGTAAGGCAGCTTCTGGTGTTTGCAAAGTGTCTTGGGGGTTAGGGTCCAGTAGCACCTTTAAGACCAACAAAGTTTTATTGAAAATATCCCCCATGTTTCATACCCCCTGGTCCAATCCTATGAGCCCCAAAAGAAGGCGCCCCTATCCTTCATGATTTCCTATGGAAGGAAGGCATTGAAAAGGTGTGCCGTTCCTTTAAATGTGAGGGCCAGAACTCCCTTTGGAGTTCAATGATGCTTGTCACAGCCTTGATCTTGGCTCCACCCCCAAAGTCTCCTGGCTCCACCCCCAAAGTCCCCAGATATTTCTTGAATTGGACTGGGCAACCCTAGCCCCCGCAGAACCCAACCCCCCCCCCGTCTTCTCCGCCTTTGTCTATAAACAAGCGGCTCACCTGGAGAGCTGGGCCTGTGGGAGGCCTGGAGCCCCACCCGCTTGTCTTTTGGGTCCTGGTAGGACTTCGATGGGAGGAAGAACTGAAACTGGAGCTCTGGGGGGGCCCAGAGAAAGCCGAGCCAGTTGCCGCCAAAGATCCTGGCAGCTCCTGCTGCCTCCGGAGGGCAGCCACCTGCTGCGACATATGGCGGGCCTGTGGGAGAAAGAAAAGGAGCGCGTGAGCAGCGGCCTCCTCCCACGCAAGTCTTTGCAGGGGGGGATATCCGCCCGTCGTGCAGGTGTCAAAGACGCGGGTTGGGGGTCGCTGCTCGGAAAACGGGAGAGAATCGGACAGGGCTTTTTAGGGTAGAAAAAGCCCAGCGGGAACTCATCTGTGTATTAGGCCACGCCTCCCCCCAGACACCAAGCCAGCCGGAACTGTGTTCCTGTGCGTTCCTGCTCAAAAGAAAAAGCACTGGAATTGGAACTCCAGGAAAGAAAGTATGGTTGCCAATCCCGGTGGGTAATATACGCGGGCGAATCACGGGGAGAGAGCAAACCAAACACAATACCGTGATATAATAACGGAAACCGTTCAACTCTAACAAATCCTATTTATCAAAAGTTTCATAAAAATAGCGATATTGTCCCAATTTTTCAAACATCCTAGCAAGAAGGTCAGTCATTCATACGCAGCCACATCAGGCTGTTCACCGTAACTGAGCACCAACGATACTTAAGGAGAATCGACTTCCACAATGAAGTGCTGAGTGCAAAAAGTGCTTGCATACTAAATTAATCAAAATCTTCGTTTTCTGAAGACTCCACAGGTCCACCTCCGACGGAGCCCGAAGCCGGCTGACGCTTGCCGCGCCGTTTCAAAATCCTTTGTCAAAGATAGAAGTTCTTCCAAACTTTCACATCAACGAAATATTCAACAGCACATCCAAGCACTCGCAAGCCTTCCCGGGGCGTATTAAATCCCTTTCAATGTGACGGCCACAACTCCCTTTGGAGTTCAATTATGTTTGTCACACCCTTGCTCCCGGCTCCACCCCCATGTCTCCTGGCTCCACACCCAAAGTCTCCTGGCTCCACCCCAGATATTTTTTGAATTGGACTTGGCAACCCTAAAGGAAAGTGACTGAGACAATGAGGATGATGCTGAGCATGCCACTCGTGAACGTTGTCTGTGGGGAAGGAAACCGGAAGCAGCCTGTATAGAGGCTGGACGTTGAACATATGAACATATGAAGCTGCCTTCTACTGAATCAGACACTCGGTCCATCAAAGTCAGTATTGTCTTCTCAGACTGGCAGCGGCTCTCTCTCAAGCTGAGGTTTTTCACGCCTACTTTCCTGGACCCTTTTTTGGAGATGCCGGGGATTGAACCTGGGACCTTCTGCTTCCCAAGCAGATGCTCTATCACTGAGCCACCGTCCCTCCCCATTCGTCCCATATGCGGCTCGTTCGTCCAATATGAGGATGCAGAGATGCAGCCTCATGGAAGCATCGTTATACCGTTTAAAATGGAATTTGTCCTGGCACTCAGGGCCGGATTAACAAATAGGCCGAGTAGGAACCAGCCGATGGGCCCCCACGCCTTTTGGGGCCTCAGGCCGGCTTTCTCCCCTGTTTCCTCCCGGTTAATGTCTGGCTTCTGTGATAAAATTGGTTTATTAAAATTGTTGGTTGGTAAAATTAAAAACTTATTAGGAGATCATCTGTGTGGGCCCCCGATATTTTGACTGCCTAGGAGCCCCCATAGGGTTTAATTTGGCACTGATGGTACTTGCTTTTTGGCCAGTGTGTGACACGGTGTGCTGACTGGATGAGTCATTGGCCTGATCCAACATGGTTTTTATTACGTTCATATGCCTGGGGCAGGGATGATCTGTCTTCTTGGTTCTTGGGGGGGGGCACAGTGGGAGGGTTTCTGGAGTTCCGGCCCTGCTGCTGGACCTCCTGATGGCACCTGGGTTTTGGCCCCTGCGTGACAGAGAGGGTTGGACTGGATGGGCCATTGGCCTGATCCAACATGGCTTCTCTTATGTTCTTATGTCCGGGACAGGATGCTCTGTCTTCTTCGTGCTTGGGTGGGGGGCAACAGTGGGAGGGTTTCTAGAGTTCTGGCCCCACTGGTGGATCTCCTGATGGCCCCTGGGTTTTGGCTCCTGTGTGACACAGAGGGTTGGACTGGATGGGCCATTGGCCTGATCCAACATGGCTTCTCTTATGTTCTTATGTCCGGGGCAGGGATGCTCTGTCTTCTTCGTGCTTGGGTGGGGGGCAACAGTGGGAGGGTTTCTAGAGTTCTGGCCCCACTGGTGGATCTCCTGATGGCCCCTGGGTTTTGGCCACTGTGTGACGCAGAGTGTTGGATTGGATGAATCATTGGCCTGATCCAACATGGCTTCTCATGTGTTCTTATGTCTGGGGCAGTGATCCTCTGTATTCTGGGTGCTTGGGGGGGCAACAGTGGGAGGGCTTCTGGAGTTCTGGCCCTGCTGGTGGACCTCCTGTTGGAACTTGGGTTTTGGCCACTGCGCGGCATTGAGTGTTGGCCTGATCCAACATGGCTTGTCTTATGCTTTTACAGCCGCCACCACCGACCCCATCCTTCACAACTCTCCTCCGCCTCACTTACCAGAAGCGCATCTTGTTGGATGGGGTAAGTTTTCTGTGTCGAGATCTTGCCCTCACTCTTTCCTGCAGAGGGGGGGAGGAGGGAAAAAGAGAGCGAGAACTGGCAAAGATGGTGGGAAGCATTCAGGGAGGCTGAGAGCACACCAGGCCCGGCTTTGAGCCTCCTCATCTCCCATTACAAGGATCTCAGCAGCAATGCTGGAAGGCTGGGAACCAGATTGCTAATCTGGTGTTGCCTGAGATTTCCTGGAATTACAATTGATCTCCAACTATAGAGATTAGTTCCTCTATAGCAGAAAAAAACAGCAGGAGCTTGTTTGCATATTAGGCCACACCCCCGACATTGGTTCACACAGGGCTTTTTGGTAGAAGAAGAAGATGATATTGGATTTATATCCCGCCCTCCACTCCGAAGGGTCTCAGAGCGGCTCACAATCTCCTTTCCCTTCCTCCCCCACAACAGACACCCTGTGAGGTAGATGAAGATATTGGATTTATATCCCGCCCTCCACTCCGAAGAGTCACAGAGCGGCCTACAATCTCCTTTACCTTTCTCCCCCGCAACAGACACCCTGAGAGGTGGGTGGGGCTGAGAGGGCTCTCACAGCAGCTGCCCTTTCAATGACAACCTCTGCCAGAGCTATGGCTGACCCAAGGCCATTCCAGCAGCTGCAAGTGGAGGAGTGGGGAATCAAACCTTGTTCTCTCAGATAAGAGTCCGCGCACTTAACCACTACACCAAACTGGCTCAGCAAGAATTCATTTGCATATTAGGCCCAGCAAGAATTCATTTGCATATTAGGCCACACCCCCTGACATCACCATTATTTCATTGGGGTATACTTGAGAATCAATCTGGGTCTTTTTGGTAGGAAAAAACCAGCAGGAGCTTATTTGCGTATCAGGCCACACCTCCTAACATCACCATTGTTTCATGCAGGACTTTTGGGTAGAAAAAGCCCAGCAGGAACTCATCTGCATATTAGGCGCAATGCCAAGCCAGTCCGAACTGCTTTCCTGCTCAAAAAAAGCTCTGCTCTACAGTGTTATGGTGTTATACCTCCCTGAGGCCCCTCCCCTCCCCAAAACCCACCCTTCCCCAGACTCCACTCCCGGAATCTCCAGGAATTTCCCAACTTTGAGCTGTTGACTGTAACATGGGCCATGGAGGAGCCAAGTGTTCAAAACTGTAAGGATCTGCCCGGTTTATGCATTTGCATGTATTTATTTATATTCTGAAAAACTGTGGGTTTTTTCCAGCTCCACTGTAGCCTCGGGGGACCATTAGAGTCAATGGCTTGATGGGGTATACTTGAGAATCAATCTGGGGGTATCTGGGGCCCTGGGGAGCTATTTTTTGAGGTAGAGGCACCAAATTTGCAGCATAGTTGCTGGCGCCTCTCCTCAAAAACCTCCCCAAGTCTCAAAACGACTGGTCCAGGGGGTCCAGCACTATGGGCCTCAGAAGGAGGTGCCCCCCATCCACCCTTATTTCCAACGGAGGTTGCGAGCAGAGAGCAGAAAACCATGAGCAGCCTGTTGAAAATTTGTGCGACAGCACCCCCTGGCACAGCTTAGAAGGAACCATGCCCACGAGCCATTCAGGCATCGCCCGAGGTGGCCAAGCACTCACCAAACACCTGGGGCACCTCAGGAGAACCGCCGCCGCCACGACTCTGTCTGTCGTCCCCGTGGCCTCCTCCCACGCCGCCTCCACCTTTCATCCGGTAGGAAATGGCCGCCGGCTTCTCTAAGTCCTGGGCCGGCAACACAACAAATTCTTTATTGGCTTTGACCCCCTTTTCACTTTGCCAACACACCGTCAGACCCAAAGAGGGGCAGGGGCAGCTGCATTTGTACCTTATTCCCTTGACAAATTACATTCCTGGGCAGGTTTGTGTTCGTTACATCCCCCCTTACACCTTCCCTGGGTCCTAGGGCTGCTATCCCCTAAGTGGGGCCTGGAGATCTCCTAGAATTACAGCCACTCTCCAGACTACAGAGCTCATCTCCCCTGCTTTGGAAATGGCTGCTTTGGAGAGGAGGAGAAGAAGAAGACCGCAGGTTTCTACCCCGCCCTTCTCTCTGAATCAGAGTCTCAGAGCAACTCACAATCTCCTTTATCTTTGGTTTGGTGTAGTGGTTAAGTGAACGGACTCTTACGTGGGAGAAGGAGGTTTGATTCCCCACTTGTGGGGGAGGAAGATAAAGGAGACTGTGAGCCGCTCTGAGACTCTGAGATTCGGAGTGGAGGGTGGGATATAAATCCAATATCTTCTTCTTCCTCCACCTGCTGGAATGGCCCCGGGTCAGCCAACTGGCAGGAGTTGTCCTTGAAAGGGCAGCTGCTGGGAGAGCCCTCTCAGCCCCACCCACCTCACAGGGTGTCTGTTGTGGGGGGAGAAGATAAAGGAGATTGTGAGCTGCTCTGAGTCTCTGATTCAGAGAGAAGGGTGGGGTATAAATCTGCAGTCTTCTTCCTCCTCCTCCTCCATAACAGACACCCTGTTAGGTGGGTGGGGCTAAAAGAGTTCTCCCAGAAGCTGCCCTTTCAAGGACAACTCTCACAAGAGCTCTGGCTGACCCAAGGCCATTCCAGCAGCTGCAAGTGGAGGAGTGAGGAATCAAACCCGGTTCTCCCAGATAAGAGAGCTATGGCTGACCCAAGGCCATTCCAGCAGGTGCAAGTGGAGGAGTGAGGAATCAAACCCGGTTCTCCCAGATAAGAGAGCTCTGGCTGACCCAAGGCCATTCCAGCAGTTGCAAGTGAAGGAGTGGGGAATCGAACCTGGTTCTCCCAGATAAGAGAGCTCTGGCTGACCCAAGGCCATTCCAGCAGCCGCAAGTGGAGGAGTGGGGAATCAAACCCGGTTCTCCCAGATAAGAGAGTTATGGCTGACCCAAGGCCATTCCAGCAGCTGCAAGTGGAGGAGGGGGGAATCAAACCCGGTTCTCCCAGATAAGAGAGTTATGGCTGACCCAAGGCCATTCCAGCAGCTGCAAGTGGAGGAGAGGGGAATCAAACCCGGTTCTCCCAGATAAGAGAGCTCTGGCTGACCCAAGGCCATTCCAGCAGCTGCAAGTGGAGGAGAGGGGAATCAAACCCGGTTCTCCCAGATAAGAGAGCTCTGGCTGACCCAAGGCCATTCCAGCAGCTGCAAGTGGAGGAGGGGGGAATCACACCCGGTTCTCCCAGATAAGAGAGCTCTGGCTGACCCAAGGCCATTCCAGCAGCTGCAAGTGGAGGAGTGGGGAATCAAACCCGGTTCTCCCAGATAAGAGAGCTCTGGCTGACCCAAGGCCATTCCAGCAGGTGCAAGTGGAGGAGTGGGGAATCACACCCGGTTCTCCCAGATAAGAGAGCTCTGGCTGACCCAAGGCCATTCCAGCAGCTGCAAGTGGAGGAGTGGGGAATCAAACCCGGTTCTCCCAGATAAGAGAGCTCTGGGTGACCCAAGGCCATTCCAGCAGCTGCAAGTGGAGGAGTGGGGGAATCAAACCCGGTTCTCCCAGATAAGAGAGCTCTGGCTGACCCAAGGCCATTCCAGCAGCTGCAAGTGAAGGAGTGGGGAATCAAACCCGGTTCTCCCAGATAAGAGAGCTATGGCTGACCCAAGGCCATTCCAGCAGCTGCAAGTGGAGGAGTGGGGAATCAAACCCGGTTCTCCCAGATAAGAGAGCTCTGGCTGACCCAAGGCCATTCCAGCAGCTGCAAGTGGAGGAGTGGGGAATCAAACCCGGTTCTCCCAGATAAGAGAGCTATGGCTGACCCAAGGCCATTCCAGCAGGTGCAAGTGGAGGAGTGGGGAATCAAACCCGGTTCTCCCAGACAAGAGAGCTCTGGCTGACCCAAGGCCATCCCAGCAGGTGCAAGTGGAGGAGTGGGGAATCAAACCCGGTTCTCCCAGATAAGAGAGCTATGGCTGACCCAAGGCCATTCCAGCAGGTGCAAGTGGAGGAGTGGGGAATCAAACCCGGTTCTCCCAGATAAGAGAGCTCTGGCTGACCCAAGGCCATTCCAGCAGGTGCAAGTGGAGGAGTGGGGAATCAAACCCGGTTCTCCCAGATAAGAGAGCTATGGCTGACCCAAGGCCATTCCAGCAGGTGCAAGTGGAGGAGTGGGGAATCAAACCCGGTTCTCCCAGATAAGAGAGCTCTGGCTGACCCAAGGGCATTCCAGCAGCTGCAAGTGGAGGAGTGGGGAATCAAACCCGGTTCTCCCAGATAAGAGAGCTATGGCTGACCCAAGGCCATTCCAGCAGGTGCAAGTGGAGGAGTGGGGAATCAAACCCGGTTCTCCCAGATAAGAGAGCTCTGGCTGACCCAAGGCCATTCCAGCAGCTGCAAGTGGAGGAGTGGGGAATCAAACCCGGTTCTCCCAGATAAGAGAGCTCTGGCTGACCCAAGGCCATTCCAGCAGGTGCAAGTGGAGGAGTGGGGAATCAAACCCGGTTCTCCCAGATAAGAGAGCTCTGGCTGACCCAAGGCCATTCCAGCAGCTGCAAGTGGAGGAGTGGGGAATCAAACCCGGTTCTCCCAGATAAGAGAGCTATGGCTGACCCAAGGCCATTCCAGCAGGTGCAAGTGGAGGAGTGGGGAATCAAACCCGGTTCTCCCAGATAAGAGAGCTATGGCTGACCCAAGGCCATTCCACCAGCTGCAAGTGGAGGAGTGGGGAATCAAACCCGGTTCTCCCAGATAAGAGAGCTATGGCTGACCCAAGGCCATTCCAGCAGGTGCAAGTGGAGGAGTGGGGAATCAAACCCGGTTCTCCCAGATAAGAGAGCTCTGGCTGACCCAAGGCCATTCCAGCAGCTGCAAGTGGAGGAGTGGGGAATCAAACCCGGTTCTCCCAGATAAGAGAGCTATGGCTGACCCAAGGCCATTCCAGCAGGTGCAAGTGGAGGAGTGGGGAATCAAACCCGGTTCTCCCAGATAAGAGAGCTATGGCTGACCCAAGGCCATTCCACCAGCTGCAAGTGGAGGAGTGGGGAATCAAACCCGGTTCTTCCAGATAAGAGAGCTATGGCTGACCCAAGGCCATTCCAGCAGGTGCAAGTGGAGGAGTGGGGAATCAAACCCGGTTCTCCCAGATAAGAGAGCTCTGGCTGACCCAAGGCCATTCCAGCAGCTGCAAGTGGAGGAGTGGGGAATCAAACCCGGTTCTCCCAGATAAGAGAGCTCTGGCTGACCCAAGGCCATTCCAGCAGGTGCAAGTGGAGGAGTGGGGAATCAAACCCTGTTCTCCCAGATAAGAGAGCTCTGGCTGACCCAAGGCCATTCCAGCAGCTGCAAGTGGAGGAGTGGGGAATCAAGCCCGGTTCTCCCAGATAAGAGAGCTCTGGCTGACCCAAGGCCATTCCAGCAGCTGCAAGTGGAGGAATG
Organism: Heteronotia binoei; assembly: GCF_032191835.1. Classification (NCBI taxonomy): domain Eukaryota; kingdom Metazoa; phylum Chordata; class Lepidosauria; order Squamata; family Gekkonidae; genus Heteronotia; species Heteronotia binoei. The sequence goes on along the minus strand of NC_083242.1, from coordinate 34,342,398 downwards.
GGGAATCAAGCCCGGTTCTCCCAGATAAGAGAGCTCTGGCTGACCCAAGGCCATTCCAGCAGCTGCAAGTGGAGGAGTGGGGAATCAAACCCGGTTCTCCCAGATAAGAGAGCTCTGGCTGACCCAAGGCCATTCCAGCAGGTGCAAGTGGAGGAGTGGGGAATCAAACCCGGTTCTCCCAGATAAGAGAGCTCTGGCTGACCCAAGGCCATTCCAGCAGGTGCAAGTGGAGGAGTGGGGAATCAAACCCGGTTCTCCCAGATAAGAGAGCTATGGCTGACCCAAGGCCATTCCAGCAGGTGCAAGTGGAGGAGTGGGGAATCAAACCCGGTTCTCCCAGATAAGAGAGCTCTGGCTGACCCAAGGGCATTCCAGCAGCTGCAAGTGGAGGAGTGGGGAATCAAACCCGGTTCTCCCAGATAAGAGAGCTATGGCTGACCCAAGGCCATTCCAGCAGGTGCAAGTGGAGGAGTGGGGAATCAAACCCGGTTCTCCCAGATAAGAGAGCTCTGGCTGACCCAAGGCCATTCCAGCAGCTGCAAGTGGAGGAGTGGGGAATCAAACCCGGTTCTCCCAGATAAGAGAGCTCTGGCTGACCCAAGGCCATTCCAGCAGGTGCAAGTGGAGGAGTGGGGAATCAAACCCGGTTCTCCCAGATAAGAGAGCTCTGGCTGACCCAAGGCCATTCCAGCAGCTGCAAGTGGAGGAGTGGGGAATCAAACCCGGTTCTCCCAGATAAGAGAGCTATGGCTGACCCAAGGCCATTCCAGCAGGTGCAAGTGGAGGAGTGGGGAATCAAACCCGGTTCTCCCAGATAAGAGAGCTATGGCTGACTCAAGGCCATTCCACCAGCTGCAAGTGGAGGAGTGGGGAATCAAACCCGGTTCTCCCAGATAAGAGAGCTATGGCTGACCCAAGGCCATTCCAGCAGGTGCAAGTGGAGGAGTGGGGAATCAAACCCGGTTCTCCCAGATAAGAGAGCTCTGGCTGACCCAAGGCCATTCCAGCAGCTGCAAGTGGAGGAGTGGGGAATCAAACCCGGTTCTCCCAGATAAGAGAGCTATGGCTGACCCAAGGCCATTCCAGCAGGTGCAAGTGGAGGAGTGGGGAATCAAACCCGGTTCTCCCAGATAAGAGAGCTATGGCTGACCCAAGGCCATTCCACCAGCTGCAAGTGGAGGAGTGGGGAATCAAACCCGGTTCTTCCAGATAAGAGAGCTATGGCTGACCCAAGGCCATTCCAGCAGGTGCAAGTGGAGGAGTGGGGAATCAAACCCGGTTCTCCCAGATAAGAGAGCTCTGGCTGACCCAAGGCCATTCCAGCAGCTGCAAGTGGAGGAGTGGGGAATCAAACCCGGTTCTCCCAGATAAGAGAGCTCTGGCTGACCCAAGGCCATTCCAGCAGGTGCAAGTGGAGGAGTGGGGAATCAAACCCTGTTCTCCCAGATAAGAGAGCTCTGGCTGACCCAAGGCCATTCCAGCAGCTGCAAGTGGAGGAGTGGGGAATCAAGCCCGGTTCTCCCAGATAAGAGAGCTCTGGCTGACCCAAGGCCATTCCAGCAGCTGCAAGTGGAGGAATGGGGAATCAAGCCCGGTTCTCCCAGATAAGAGAGCTCTGGCTGACCCAAGGCCATTCCAGCAGGTGCAAGTGGAGGAGTGGGGAATCAAACCCGGTTCTCCCAGATAAGAGAGCTCTGGCTGACCCAAGGCCATTCCAGCAGGTGCAAGTGGAGGAGTGGGGAATCAAGCCCGGTTCTCCCAGATAAGAGAGCTCTGGCTGACCCAAGGCCATTCCAGCAGCTGCAAGTGGAGGAGTGGGGAATCAAACCCGGTTCTCCCAGATAAGAGAGCTCTGGCTGACCCAAGGCCATTCCAGCAGGTGCAAGTGGAGGAGTGGGGAATCAAGCCCGGTTCTCCCAGATAAGAGAGCTCTGGCTGACCCAAGGCCATTCCAGCAGGTGCAAGTGGAGGAGTGGGGAATCAAGCCCGGTTCTCCCAGATAAGAGAGCTCTGGCTGACCCAAGGCCATTCCAGCAGCTGCAAGTGGAGGAATGGGGAATCAAGCCCGGTTCTCCCAGATAAGAGAGCTCTGGCTGACCCAAGGCCATTCCAGCAGGTGCAAGTGGAGGAGTGGGGAATCAAACCCGGTTCTCCCAGATAAGAGAGCTCTGGCTGACCCAAGGCCATTCCAGCAGGTGCAAGTGGAGGAGTGGGGAATCAAGCCCGGTTCTCCCAGATAAGAGAGCTCTGGCTGACCCAAGGCCATTCCAGCAGCTGCAAGTGGAGGAGTGGGGAATCAAACCCGGTTCTCCCAGATAAGAGAGCTCTGGCTGACCCAAGGCCATTCCAGCAGGTGCAAGTGGAGGAGTGGGGAATCAAACCCGGTTCTCCCAGATAAGAGAGCTCTGGCTGACCCAAGGCCATTCCAGCAGGTGCAAGTGGAGGAGTGGGGAATCAAGCCCGGTTCTCCCAGATAAGAGAGCTCTGGCTGACCCAAGGCCATTCCAGCAGCTGCAAGTGGAGGAGTGGGGAATCAAACCCGGTTCTCCCAGATAAGAGAGCTCTGGCTGACCCAAGGCCATTCCAGCAGGTGCAAGTGGAGGAGTGGGGAATCAAACCCGGTTCTCCCAGATAAGAGAGCTCTGGCTGACCCAAGGCCATTCCAGCAGGTGCAAGTGGAGGAGTGGGGAATCAAGCCCGGTTCTCCCAGATAAGAGAGCTCTGGCTGACCCAAGGCCATTCCAGCAGCTGCAAGTGGAGGAGTGGGGAATCAAACCCGGTTCTCCCAGATAAGAGAGCTCTGGCTGACCCAAGGCCATTCCAGCAGGTGCAAGTGGAGGAGTGGGGAATCAAACCTAGTTCTCCCAGATAAGAGAGCTCTGGCTGACCCAAGGCCATTCCAGCAGGTGCAAGTGGAGGAGTGGGGAATCAAACCTAGTTCTCCCAGATAAGAGAGCTCTGGCTGACCCAAGGCCATTCCAGCAGCTGCAAGTGGAGGAGGGGGGAATCAAACTCGGTTCTCCTGGATAAGAGTCCGCGCACTTCACCACCAGACCAAGCTGCAGCGTATTCTGTGGCATTCTTCTCCGCAGACTCCCCTCCTCTCTCCAAACCCTGCCTTCCCCAAGCTGTAACTCCAAATCTCCAGGAATTTCCCAACCTGCAGTTGGCAACTCTAGAAACTGGGCATGGACCGATGACGCTTTCGCCCAGCAAGGCTTTTGATTGGCCAGTGGAGGTTCGATGGCCTGTGAGGATTTTTAAAAAACGTTGCTTTGGCAGCAGCTTTCCTATGTGACTGAAGGTAAGCCTCAGCAGCCATTTTATGACTCACTCCACCTCCCATGGCAGCCATTTTGTGACCACCATTTTGTGGCTGCGACCACCACACTGTGTCAGAAGCCCAAAGGAGCCTGCAGGCTCAGAAAGGTTGAACGCCCCTTCTCTTAACACTGGGTTCGGGGGGAAACCACAGTTCCTTACCCCGTTCCCGTAGGAGAGTACAGGGCCAAAGAGGCTATCCAGGTAGCGATCCAAACCCTTCTGGCTCCGGGACTCGCTGAAGGTATCTGAATCTGCTTCCAAGTCCAGAAGGAGAAAGAAACGCTGATTAGACCCAAAAGATTTCTCGAAGGAGGATGATAATAATAATAATAATAATAATAATAATAATAATAATAATAATAATAATAATAATAATAATAATAATTTTATATCCCGCCCTCCCCCGCCAACGCAGGCTCAGGGCGGCTAACAACATTTGTAAGAACACGATACAATAGATGATAAAACATTAAATTAACATTATTTAAAAAGCAGTTAATACTTAATTAAACTTAACTTATCCTGACAGTGCCATGATGTTTCTGACGCTATTTCTGTCAGCTTACATAATGACAGGGTCCCTCGGCAGGACCATATTGGCGGCTTTCTTTATTAAACGTCATGGATCAGCAGTCCGTGAACGCCAGCTTGAAGAGGGCGGTCTTGCAGGCCCTGCGGAACTGGTCAAGGCTCCGCAGGGCCCGCACCTCCTCCGGGAGCTGATTCCATAGGCATGGGGCCACGATGGAAAAGGCCCGTGCACAAGTGTTCTGAAGTTTAACCTTTTTTGGCCCAGGGATAGTACATGACTATCTCGGTGGTCATTTTGGGCCCAAATATCAGGGGCGTGAGGGAGGACTGGTTGGAAACAGAAGATGGGGCTCCTGTAAAACTACCGGTTTAATAGAAAAGGGAATTTTTGCCAGGGCAAAGTTGCTCCGTAGGGTTGACATTATGACATGACAGGGGGAATGTGCCAGAACGCCCTCTGATATCTCTAGTATCCGCCTAGGGTTGCCGAGTCCAATTCAAGAAATATCTGGGGACTTTGGGAGTGGAGCCAGGAGACATTGGTGGGGTGGAGCCAGGAGACATTGGGGAGGTGGAGCCAGGAGACATTGGGGGGTGGAGCCAGGAGACTTTGGGGGTGGAGCCAGGAGCAAGGGTGTGACAAGCACGATTAAACTCCAAGGTGAGTTCTGGCCATCACATTTAAAGGGACCGCACACCTTTTAAATGCCTTCCCTCCATTGGAAATCATGAAGGATAGGGGCACCTTCTTTGGGGGCTCATAGAATTGGACCCTCTCATGGATTGCTGCCTTGACGTGGCGAGAGGGCTTGTGAGATTCAGTGAGGCTGTGGGCTATGCCATGCAGGGCCACCCGAGATGGACAGGCCACAGCTGAGAACCCAGACAAAATGCGATCCACTGGAGAAGGAAATGGCAACCCACTCCAGTATCCTTGCCAAAAAAACCCCATGGACAGTAACAAAAGGCTAAAAGATATGGTGCTGGAAGATGAGCCCCTCGGGTCAGAAGGTGCCCAATATGCTACTGGGGAAGAGCGGAGGGCAAGTCCAAATAACCACAGAAAGAGTGAAGCGGCTGGGCCAAAGCCGAAAAGATGCTCAGCTGTGGATGTGTCTGATGGTGAAAGAACAGTCCGATGCTGCAAAGAACAATACTGTATTGGAACGTGGAATGTAAGATCTATGAATCAAGGTAAGCTGGATATAGTCAAACAAGAGATGGCAAGACTGAACATCGACATCTTGGGAATCAGTGAACTAAAATGGACGGGAATGGGTGAATTTAACTCAGAGGATCACTACATCTATTAATGTGGGCAAGAGTCCCGTAGAAGAAATGGGGTGGCATTTATAGTTAAAAAGAGAGTGAGGAAGGCACTAATGGGATACAATCTCAAAAATGACAGAATGATCTCGGTCCGTATCCAAGGCAAACCATTCAATATCACAGCAATCCAAGTCTATGCCCCAACCACTGATGCAGAAAAGGCTGAAGTGGACCAGTTCTATGAAGATCTTCAACACTTTCTAGAATTAACACCAAAAAAAGATGTCCTCCTCATCATAGGGGACTGGAATGCCAAAGTAGGAAGTCAAAAGGTGACCGGAACAACTGACACGTTTGGCCTTGGAGAACAAAATGAAGCCGGGCAAAGGCTAATAGAGTTTTGTCAAGAGAACAAGCTGGTCATAGCGAACACCCTCTTCCAACAACCTAAAAGGCGACTCTACACATGGACATCACCTGATGGGCAACACAGAAATCAGACTGATTGTATACTCTGCAGTCAAAGATGGAGAAGCTCCTTACAGTCAGCAAAAACAAGACCTGGAGCTGACTGCGGTTCAGATCATGAGCTACTTATCGCAAAATTCAGGCTTCAACTGAAGAAAACTGGGGAAGCCATTAGGCCATTCAGGGTTGACCTTGATCACATCTCTTATGAATATACAGTGGAGGTGAAGAATAGGTTTAAGGAACTAGAGTTGATAGACAGAGCACCTGAAGAACTATGGACGGAGGTTCGTGACACTGTACAGAAGGCAGCAATCAGCATCATCCCAAAGAAAAAGAAATGCATGAAAGCAAAGTGGCTGTCTGATGAGGCTTTACAAATAGCTAAGGAAAGAAGGAAAGCGAAAGGCAAAGGTGAAAAGGATTCACTCAACTTAATGCAGATTTCCAGAGAACAGCAAGGAGAGATAAAGAGGCCTTCCTGAAGGAACAATGCAAAGCAATAGAGGAAAATAATAGAATGGGAAGGACAAGAGATCTTTTCAAGAAAATTGGAGAAATCAAGGGTACGTTTTGTGCAAAGATGACCATGATAAAGGACAAAAACAGTAGGGACCTAACAGAAGCAGAAAGGATCTCAATGTCCTTGACAACCATGACAGTGAAATCGCTGACCTTGAGCCAGACATCCTGGAGTGTGAAGTCAAATGGGCCTTAGAAAGCATTACTAACAACAAAGCGAGCGGAGATGATGATATCCCAGTTGAGCTATTCAAAGTCCTAAAAGATGATGCTGTTAAAGTGATGCACACATTATGTCAACAAATTTGGAAAACACAACAGTGGCCACAGGATTGGAAAAGATCAGTTTATATTCCAATCCCAAAGAAGGCCAATGCCAAGGAATGTTCAAACTATCGCACCATTGCACTCATTTCACATGCCAGCAAAGTCATGTTAAAGATCCTACAAGCTAGGCTTCAGCAGTATGTCGATCGGGAACTACCAGAAGTTCAAGCTGGGTTTCGGAGATGTAGAGGAACGAGAGATCAAATTGCCAACATTCGCTGGATTATGGAGAAAGCACGGGAGTATCAGAAAAACGTGTATTTCTGTTTCATTGACTATGCTAAAGCCTTTGATTGTGTGGATCACAACAAACTGTGTCAAGTCTTTAAAGAGATGGGCGTACCAGATCACCTCACATGTCTCCTGAGAAACCTGTATAAGGGTCAAGAAGCAACTGTCAGAACGGGATATGGAACAACTGATTGGTTTAGAATAGGAAAAGGAGTTCAACGAGGATGTATATTGTCACCCTGCTTATTTAATTTATATGCAGAGTACATCATGCGGAATGCTGGCCTGGATGAAGCAGAAGCCGGAATTAGGATCGCCGGGAAAAACATCAACAACCTCAGATACGCAGATGATACCACTCTAATAGCAGAAAGTGAGGAGGACCTAAAGAACCTTTTGTTGAGGGTGAAAGAGGAGAGCACAGAAGTAGGCTTTAAACTCAACATGAGAGCACAAAAGTAGGCTTGAAACTCATCACTCCTTGGCAAACAGAAGGGGAAGACATGGAAGTAGTGACAGACTTCACATTTCTGGGATCCAAGATCACTGCAGATGGTGACTGTAGCCATGAAATCAAAAGACGTTTGCTCCTTGGGAGGACAGCAATGGCAAACCTGGGCAGTATAATAAAAAGTAGAGCCATCACCCTGCCAACAAAAGTCCGTGTAGTCAAAGTAATGGTATTCCCAGTAGTGGCTGTGAGAGCTGGACCACAAGGAAGGCCGAGCAAAGAAGAATAGATGCTTTTGAGCTGCGGTGCTGGAGAAGACTCTTGAAAGTCCTTGGACTGCAAGAAGATCCAATCAGTCAGTCCTAAGGGAAATCAACCCAGACTGTTCCCTGAAAGGTCAGATGCTGAAGCTGAAACTCAAATACTTTGGCCACCCAATGAGAAGGGAGCACTCATGATCCTGATGCTGGGAAAGACAGAAGGCAAAAGAAGAAGAGGATGGCAAAAGATGAGATGGCTGGACAGTGTTACTGATGTAAAACACGAATTTGAGCAGACTTCGGAGGATGGTGGAAGACAGGAGGGCTTGGTGTGACTTTGTCCATGGGGTCGCAAAGAGTCGGACTCGACTGTGCAACTGAACAACAAAAGAATTGGACCCCCTGGTTTAATCCTTTTTAAACTTGGAAGGCATTTTGGGGAGAGGCACTGGATCCTATGCTGAAAATTTGGTGCCTCTGTCTCAAAAAAACAGCTCCCCCCAGAGCCCCAGATACTCATGGATCAATCAATTCTCCATTATACCCTATGGGAATCAATCTCCATAGGGAATAATGGGGTGCCCAGCAGACATCCCTCTGCTTTCTGATGACCATGAAGCGGGGAGGGGGAAGGCTGCCAAACCGGGGGATCCCCTGCCCCCACCTGGGGATTGGCATCCCTATATCTGCCCCTGTTTAAATCGATGGTACAGTTCTGGTCACCGCACGTCAAAAAAAGATATTCTAGCATTGGAAAAGATGCAGGAAAGGGCAACTAGAATGATTAAAGGGTTGGAGCATTTTCCCTATGAAGAAAGGTTAAAGCGCCTGGGGCTCTTTAGCTTGGAGAAACGTCAACTGAGGGGTGACATGATAGAGGTTTACAAGATAATGCATGGGATGGAGAAAGTAGAGAAAGAAGTCCTTTTCTCCCTTTCTCACAATATGAGAACTCGTGGAGTCGTGGGCACTCAATGAAATTGCTGAGCAATCAGATTAGAACACATATAAAGAAGTACTTCTTCACCCAAAGGGTGATTAACACATGGAATTCACTGCCACAGGAGGTGGTGGCGGCTGCAAGCATAGACATCTTCAAGAGGGGACTGGATAAACATCTGGAGCAGAGGTCCATCAGTGGCTATTAATCACAAAGTATAGATGGAACTCTCTTTCTAGGGCAAGCGATGCTCTGTATTCTTGGTGTTTGGGGGGGGGGGCAACAATGGGAGGGCTTCTTGTGTCCTGGCCCCACTGATGGACCTCCTGACATCACTTGGTTTTTTGGTCATTGTGTGACACAGAGTGTCGGACTGGATGGGCCATTGGCCTGATCCAACACGGCTTCTCTTCTGTTCATAGAATCCCATCCACTTTTTACATTCAATCGCCTTCCAGGCAGTTTTCTTCTCTGGTCCCTATTGCAACCAGTCTGTTTTCCGAATCTCTAACTGCAACGCAATCTCCTAAACAAACTAACTTTACTGAAAAACGGCGCCCTTCACTTGACTACTTGGGAAACAAAAGCTTTATACCACTTAGTTGGGAACTACAGAAATGGCTATAAAAATTGCTTTTCTAGGACATGAAATATCACTCTGTTACAAATGCTGGCGTGGTACGTCACACCTCTGCAGCTCCACATAAGATAATTTAATGTGCATTGACTGCTGTCTGTGTAATTCTAATCTCGACTTTAATCAAGTTAATTAAAAAAAAAATCCTAGCTACTGCACCCCATATGGATTTGGCCGCCTCTCTCGGCTCACACCCCTAACAGTGGCTGTTTAGCTAGTGATTTCAGAAAAGCTGTATCACATCAGCACCACCCCCACACAAAAAAAAAAGAGAAGAGGGGGGCACTCACCGTGGCTGCAATAGCCCTCCGAGTCAGGCAGGTTGGTGGGGGCCTTTGTGGGCGGCGGGGGAGGGACCTCCCCATCCGAGTCCAAACCATGTCTGAATACTCTAATCAGAAAAGGGGAGAAAGAGGGCGGACAGCGGGGTGAAGAGGGGAGGGAAGAAAATTAGGCTTTAAGTCGGGTATGACTAAGAAGTCCCAGACCGATTTCCCACTAGGCTTAGGCCACTCTCGTGCTCCTCTTCTCTGCGGGGGCTTCCCTTGGATTTCACACTACCTGCCCTGGGGCTGCAACTAGCTTCGCCTTTTTTGCATGGCAAACAGAAACCTCTAAAAACCAGTTTCTGTTTGTTGCACGTAAAAGGCAAAGCTAATTGCAGCCCCGGGGCAGATAGTGTGAAATCCAACGGAACCCCCCGTAGAGAAGAGGAGCGTCAGAGCGGCTTAAGTCTATTGGGAAATCAGTGCCAGTTTCTCAGGTTTTCCTACTCTACCTAACAGGGTCATTACGCAGATAAAATGTAGGGAGAAGTCTTCATTTTACAAACTTGAGGACCATCGGAAGAGCCCTGCTACATCAGACCAGTGAGGGTCCACCTAGTCCAGCCTCCTGTCTCACACAGTGGCCAACGAGTTCTCTGGAGGGCGAACAGCAGGGCAGAGAGGCCGAGGCCTTCCCCTGAGAAGAACCTCAGAAGAGCCCTGTTGGATCAGACCAGTGAGGGTCCATGTAGCCCAGCCTCCTGTCTCACACAGTGGCCAGCCAGTTCCTCTGGAGGGCCAACAACAGGGTACAGAGGCCGAGGCCTTCCCCTGAGAAGAACATCAGGAGAGCTCTGCTGGGTCAGACCAGGGAGGGTCCATCTAGTCCAGCATCCTGTCTCACACAGTGGCCAGCCAGTTGCTCTGGAGGGCCAACAACAGGGTACAGAGGCCGAGGCCTTCCCTTGAGAAGAACATCAGGAGAGCCCTGCTGGGTCAGACCAGGGAGGGTCCATCTAGTCCAGCCTCCTGTCTCACACAGTGGCCAACCAGTTCTCTGGAGGTCCAGAACAGGGCACAGAGGCCGAGACCTTCCCCTGATAAGAACCTCAGAAGAGCCCTGCTGGATCAGACCAGTGAGGGTCCACTTAACTCAGCATCCTTTCTCACACAGCGGCCAACCAGTCCCATCTCACACAATGGCCCACCAGTTCCTCTGGAGGGCTAACAACGGTGTAGAGGCCGAGGCCTTCCCCAAGAAGAACATCAGAAGATGTTGGATGCCTTCAAGTTCTAGTCCAGGGGTGTCGAACTCATTTGTTATGAGGGCCAAATCTGACATAAATGAGACCTTGTCAGGCTGGGCCATGTGTGTATCTACTTAAGAATAGGTAGCAGAGATATAAACTTTATAAAGGACTCAGATATACACAATTAAAGATTTTTTTTTTTAAAAAAAACCCCTTAAAACATGCTTATAACATTAGCACTCGTCGGTCTTAAAGGTGCTTTCTTTGTATTTCTCCCTTGGGATCCAGGGAACTGGGCAAAGGAAGCGCCTTCAGAAAGAATAAAAAACCTGACACTAGGCAATTTATTAAGAATAAGTCCCACGCAGTTTGTCTCATATGAAGACCCCAGGATTTATTATCTCCCTTTCAATTATTGCAATCTTCCACAGTGGTGTGGGTTCAATCGAGTATTTCCAGACATCAGCGTTAATAAAATTAATTCTTGTGTATTATTTCTGATTTCTTGTAAGAATCCCAGTAGTTGATATATAAATATCAACTTCCACATTATTTCAATTTTTCACTTCCAATAAAGTATGCTCTATCGTGGAATCAAGCCTTCATTCAATTCTCCATAGGTGTGTCGCTTTTATTAGGACTGTACTGTTAAGTTGGGGAGGGACAGTGGCTCAGTGGTAGAGCATCTGCTTGGTAAGCAGAAGGTCCCAGGTTCAATCCCCAGCATCTCCAACTAAAAAGGGTCCAGGCAAATAGGTGTGAAAAACCTCAGCTTGAGACCCTGAAGAGCTGCTGCCAGTCTGAGTAGACAATACTGATTTTGATGGACCAAGGGTCTGATTCAGTATAAGGCAGCTTCATATGTTCAAGTGGAGTAGATGCTGATGGAGTTGAGATTCAAGGGAAGAAGAAGTAGTAGTAGAAGAAGATTTAGAGGAGGAGGAGGAGCAGGCTTTTATACCCTGCTTTTCTTTACCTTAAGGAGTCTCAAAGCAGCTTACAATTGCCTTCCTCTCCCCACAGCAGGCACCTAGTGAGGCAGAAGGGGCTGAGAGAGTTCCGAGAGAACTGTGACTGGTTCAAGGTCACTCGGTAAGCTTCGAGTGGAGGAGGAGTGGGGAATCAAACCCGGCTCTCCAGATTAGAGTCTGCCGCTCTTAACTACTGCACCTCAGTTCATCAAGGCCCATGGCAAAGACTGGGAGACAATCATCTTTCATGTTCAAGATCAAACTTGTGTCAGCGGTGGGATCCCCAATCAATAGACCTCACTCACAAGGGGGTAAAGATTTCCCTCCAGCTCTTCTCACACAGCCTCCATCCCGGGGGGCTTCGGCCTCTGTTTCTGGTCCTACAAGGACCTCTCACATCCACATGGACAGAGCCAGTGTTTCCCCGCCATCACCACCGCAACCACCCCGTCCCCCACTCTGCCTACACTTTGCCTCCGACAGTCTTCTCTGGGCCTTCCGAGGCGATGATGAAATACGACTTCTGCTTCGGGAAGCCCCTGATCAGCTCCAGGTCGGAGATCAGGTCCAGGATGTAGTCGTGGCCAGCCAGCTCGGCCCACTGGGTCCCGTCCTTCATCGTGACAGACCAGCCTTGCCAGCCGCCCATCAGGCCCCTGCCAAGAAGAACCAAACTCCGGGTGAGCCCTGGAGTGACCGACTCATCTCCAGGCTACAGAGGTCTGTTCTCCCCAGAGGAAACTGGCGTTTTGGAGAGAGCGAGCTCAACATGTCGGTTGGCAGGTCCCGCCAGGCTATGTTACCAGCGATGTCAGTTCCAGTGTGTAAAGGAAGTGACATCATCACATTGGGATATCCCAGTGATGCTCTGGTATTTGGGCAGAAACTTTATGGTAAAAATGGCTTCTGTTATAGGCTTTTGCCTGGACCTCGCCCATACGATGATGTCACTTCCGGTACATACCAGAAGCAGTGTTTTCGTGTCGCCAGTGATGTAGCCTGGGTTTCCCTCCTGCTCCTTGTAAGCCCTCCAATTGGCCAACTGATCAGTGGAGGGGTGCGGGGCCCAGGAGCAGGAAATATCTACCTCCAGTGGGAGGCTGCCCACCCTAACTCTATGGTGTACCACAGAGTATAGGAATATAGGATGTCCTAGAGCGGCGTCACGTCCCCACTGAACTTCCTCCCCTTTCAAACTTGGCCTCCCCCCAGATTCCACCCTCCATATCTCCAGGGATTACCCAACCTTGAAAAGGGATTTGTAGGGAACAGCTAAGAGCAAGATACCAATAAGCCAGGGGTGGCCAAGGGTAGATCTCCAGATGTTTTTTGCCTACAACTCCCATCAGCCCCAGCCATTGGCCATGCTGGCTGGGGCTGATGGGAGTTTAGGCAAAAAAATATCTGGAGAGCTACCGTTGGCCACTCCTGCAATTCCGGGCATCAACTGGGTACCCAAGCAAGCACCTTCTGGTAGACGCTTCTGTCTTTCTCTTACCTGTGTTGCAATACATTCGCAGCCAGGCCTTCTCCTGTGGTCCAAGAATTGATGGGGCACAAAAAGTGATCTCCTGGGGGAGGGGACAAAAAAACCACAAGGGATAATGGACGCCACCCTGCAGACAAATTGGAACTGCCCAGACTGCTCCAGTACTGCAGTCCTAAGCTCTGCTCACGACCTGAGTTTGATCCCGGAGGAAGCTGGGTTCAGGTCGCCAGCTCAAGATTGACTCAGCCTTCCATCCTTTGCAGGATGGTCAAATGAGGGCCCAGCTTGCTGGGGGGAAAGTGTAGATAACTGGGGAAGGCAACGGCGATCACGGCGGAAGCTGGGTTCAGGTAGCTGGCTCAAGGTTGACTCAGCCTTCCATCCTTCCGAGGTGGGTAAAATGAGTACCCAGATAGCTGGGAGGAAAGTGTAGATGACAGGGAAAGGCAATGGCGATCCCAGTGGGAGCTGGGTTCAGGTAGCTGGCTCAAGGTTGACTCATCCTTCCATCCTTCCGAGGTGGGTAAAATGAGTACCCAGATCGCTGGGAGGAAAGTGTAGATGACTGGGGAAGGCAATGGCGATCTTGGTGGAAGCTGGGTTCAGGTAGCTGGCTCAAGGTTGACTCAGCCTTCCATCCTTCCGAGGTGGGTAAAATGACTACCCAGCTTGCTGGGGGGAGAGCGTAGATGACTGGGGAAGGCAATGGCAAACCACCCTGTGAAAACGTCACGATGCGACGTCACCCCAGAGCTGGAAACAACCGGTGCTTGACCTTCTTAACTTCAAATCACTGCTGGCCGGGCCCGTAGCTAATCAGGGGCCCACGGGGTCTGGCCCCCTGACAGTTATTTTTTTGGGGGGGGCCCTCACCGCCCCCATCCCAGGGCCGCCCATCTCTCCCAACTCCAGTGCAATTTAATTACACAGAAGGGGCACCCAAGAACAGCCACTGCCTGTCTTGCACCATTTAAAGGGTGAGCCAATCATCTTATTGGCTGGCTGTAAATCATACCGGGGTGGGGGGGGAGGAAGAGGGGTGGCCTCCAGTCTCTCCAGCTTCCTGCTTTCACCCCCGTGGCCCCGTCCCCCGTGGCCCTCCCATGGCCACCTCTCCCCGCTGCCGCTATCTACAGGGCTGCTGCTGGCACACTCGGCGTACTCAGCTGCCACCGTGGGAAGCCTTTTTAGTGCACTCTGCTGCACGAGAGAGATTCCCGGCTGCACCTCTAGGTGGGGCCTGAAGCTCTCCCAGAAATGCAACTGTCAGGCAGCAAAGGTCTGTTCCCCTGGAGAAAATGGCTGTTTTGGAAGGTGGCCTTTATGGCTGATACTGATTCTGAAACCTTTATTAAGCATTTGTTCATAGTATTGTGATGGAACCGGCCCGATTCTGCCTTCAGACCCGGTCCCATCAACTCCCTATTGAGTCGCCAACTCCTGGAGGGAGCTATTTCTCCATCGGCCACTTGGGCTCGCTGCCACCACCTGCTCAGTCTAGGGGTTCGGATTGAGAGGAACAGGACTCCCAACCCCCCTCTCCAGCTCTGAGGCCAGGCCTCAAGGTCCTCTGCCACCCTGTACTCGGGTATCACAGAGACCGCAGCACTTCTTCGGGGAACCCCTGGAGGATTGGCACCTTATCCAACGGCATGCCTTCCCCCTTCCCCGGGGCCCCCTTCATAAAGCAGCGTGGTCTAAGCGGTTGGGGATCTATGTGGTACAGAGTTTGACTGCCAGCATTCAAAACAGTAAAAATGTTTAATAAGAAGAGAAAGAAAAAAATAAAAAAAAACCCAAAACAAAAACAGTTGCATGTAAAAGTTTAGCACAGCACCTGGTCAGCAACAAGCAGGACAAATAAAAGGTGGGTTTAAATGCATCCTCTCGTCCCTGGTGTAAACTTGCCCTACCTTGTGAATGACTTCCTGGGGTCCCACAGGCAGGAGCCCACAGGCTGGCAACCTCTCTTCCTGAGGTATCCACAGAGCCAGCGTGTGGGAGTAGGCGGGGTAGGTGGCTGCCTAGGGCGTCACCCTGCCTGCGGCGCCACTGGGTGCCGCCTCTCTCCTCTGATGAGCCGGGCCCAGGGCTTGCGTACCGCCTCTCCAAACACCCCACTTTCCCCAGGCTCCACCCCCAAACCTCCAGGAATTTCCCGACCTGGAGATGGCAACCCAAGTCCTCAGCTCCTTGGGCCCGTTACCATTGAAACAGTAGATGTCCAAGGCCATGTTGACTTTGCTGCGGCAGGCCATCCACTCCAGCAGGGTAGGCGGATACGAGCGGGCCGCTTCGATGCCGTGTTGGGTCTTCTCCATGGCTTGCATGAGCTTGTGCTGGCAAACGGGTTTGTAGCCGTCGTAGGCATAGTCCGAAACAAACCTGGGTGGGGGAGAGGGAGAAGGAGACTCTAAGAGTGAAAGCTCAGGGCACCTTTAGTGTTTTTAGAAAGTGGGCGGGGCCTAGGGTTGCCCACTCCAATTCAAGAAATAATTGGGGACTTTGGGGGTGGAGCCAGGAGACTTTGGGGGTGGAGCCAGGAGACATTGGGGTGGAGCCAAGATCAAGGCTGTGACAAGCATAATTGAACTCCAAAGGGAGTGCTGGCCATCACATTTAAAAGGACGGCACACCTTTTCAATGCTTTCCTTCCATAGGAAATAATGAAGGATAGGGGCACCTTTTTGGGGGCTCATAGAATTGGACCCCCTGGTCCAATCGTTTTGAAACTTGGGGGATATTTTGGGGAGAGGCACTAGATGATGTACTGAAAATTTGGTGCCTCTACCTCAAAAAACAGCCTCCCCAGAGCCCCAGATACCCGCAGATCAATTCTCCATTATTTTCTATGGGAATAAATCTCTATAGGGAACAATGGAGACATTTCCCTCCCCTTCCCCCGTTTTCTGACGACCCTGAAGCGGGGGGAGGGTCTCCAAACCGGGGGATCCCCTGCCCCCACCTGGGGATTGGCAACCCTAGCGGGGCCAGGCAGAACTTTTGACCAGCGAGGCTTCTGAGTGGCCTTTGGAGGTTTGATTGGCGGTGTAGATTTTTAAACACGTCACTTTGGTAGCAGCCGCCTCCACAGCACAAGGATCTTCACTGTGTGATGGAAGAAAAGTTAGGACAGATAGGGCTTTTTTTGTAGAAGAATAGGCTTGCCAATCCCCAGGTCCCAGCGGGGGTTCTCCTGCTTTCCCAGGATCCTTCCCGCTCCCGGTCAGGTGGCCAGCGGGGGAAGCCCCACCCCCACAGCCACCCCTTGCCTTTCCACCTCCAGAGGTTTCAGACTCCACTTGGGAAAAGGCTTCCTCTTGGGATGGTGCGTCTGTGTCTTTAAGGCTGCAGGGGGGCGGGGGGAGCAGGCGGAACAACACGGCTGCTCCCAGCGGCCGTGAAAGCAGCCCAGACCCTCCGTTGGTTGCACAATCTTTTCAGAGGTCGTTTGCATCGGAAAAATAAACTTGAACTTTTGGTTGCTCTCCATTACTTTGAAGAAGTTGGACGTTCAGCAACTCGTGAGTGGAGATGCCAATCCCCAGGTGGGGCGGGAGAAAAGCACTAAAGCATCCACGATAAACCAGCCTCAAGAATAATTAATTTCTATTCATATACAGAACATAGAAACCTTGTGCAATAAATATTACAAAGGCGCAATGGTATCGCAGCCAAGTCCTGTAAGTTCAAATTTACGACAAGAGTTCTTGTTTTCGTAGAAAGGGGTTGGAATGTGATAAGATAAGCCGCGAAAACAGAGTCCGATTTGGGGTAGGACATTAAAAAAAACGGCGCCCGCGGGTACAGGTTATAGAACCACTCCTCAGTCTGATGAAATACACCCAAGATTATTCACGTCCACCAAAATGACCTTGTATATTTTATTGTAAAAACTTGCTGGTGATGTATTGTGTTTACACAGCTTGTAGAGGCCACGTGTGAAACAGGGCCATACGCGCATCCCCGCTGCGTCAATGTGCCTTGCTGTCGTTATGATCTACACCAGTTACGTCTAGAGAAAAATCGGACTCTGTTTTCCCGGCTTATCTTATCGCATTCCGACCCCTTTCTACAAAAACAAGAACTCTCGTCGTAAATTTGAACCTATGGGACTTGGATGTGATACCGTTGCACCTTTGTAATATTTATTGCACGAGGTTTCTATGTTTTGTATATGAATAGCAATTAATTATTCTTGAGGCTGGTTTGTTGTGGATGCTCTAGTGCTTTTTTCCTGCTCCACTTTCCACGTTACTCTTTTTGGGTTGTTCCAGTCCCCAGGTGGGAGCAGGCTTCAGAGTCATCGGAAAGGGGGGGGGGGGCAGGGGGAGGGAAATGTCTGCTGGTTACTTCATTATTCCCTATGGAGATCGATTCCTATGGGGTATAATGGAGAATTGATCTGGGGGTATCTGGGGCTCTCGGGAGGATGTTTTTTGCGGTAGAGGCACCACATTTTCAGCATAGCATCCAGTGCCTCTCCCCAGAATACCTCCCAAGTTTCAAAAAGATTGGACCAGGGGGTCCAATTCTATGAGCCCCAAAAGAAGGGGCCCCTATTCTTCGTTATTTCTAATGTAGGGAAGGCATTTAAAAGGTGCGTGGTTCCTTTAAATATGATGGCCAAAACTCCCCTTGGAGTTTAATTGTGCTTGTCACAACTTTGCTTATGGCTCCATCCCCAAAGTCTCCTGGCCCCACCCCCAAAGTCTCCTGGCTCCACTCCCAAAGTTCCCAGATATTTCTTGAATTGGACTTGGCAACCCTATAGCAGGAATTCCTTTGCATATTAGGCTACCCTCTCTTATGTAGCCAATCCTCCAAGAGCGTACAGGGCTCTTCTTACAGGGCCTACTGTAAACTCTTGGAGGACTGGCTACATCAGGGGGTGGGGGTGACCTAATATGCAAAGGAGTTCCTGCTACAAAAAAGCCCTAATGGCAGCCATTTTGTGACTGGCTCCACCTCCTGCAGCACCATTTTTGTGGCTGGCCCCACCTCCTGCAGCAGCCATTTTTGTGGCTGGCCCCGCCTCCTGTGGGAGCCATTTTTGTGGCTGTGCCCACCATGCCGTGTCAGAACTCTAAAGGTTTGAGGGCCCCGATCCCCTCCTCCTCCAGTGCCACTCACTTCAGCAAGTGCTTCTCCAGGCTGGGGGAGGGTGTGAAGGCGCTGAGGCAGATGGCCAGCAAGAGCCAACCCCGTTCCTCGTTGAGGATGTTGGGGTTCCGCCAGACCTGGTTGACGATCTGGGCCAGGATCTCGTCCCGCAGGCCGGTCGTCGACAGCCCCCTCTGCACAATGTAGTTCCCGAAGAGGCTCTCTTGAGTGCCGTTGAGGTGGGGGTCACCCATAAAGCGGAGAACCTGCCATGGACGGAGGAAGTGACATCAAAAAACCGGACAAGACAATGGGATGGGGCCTAGGAAATTCGCAGACTCACAGCTGATCTCCATGTGGCAGAGACCAGTTCCCCTGGAGAAAGCAGCTGCTTTTTAAGGTGAACTTGATGGCATTGTACCAGGGCTCCCAAGCTCATGCCTGGGACGGGGGATCCACAGGTCTGGAGGGCCCCAATCCACCAGCAGGAAGCACACCACCAGGGGGAACCCCGCCCCCAAAGAGGCCTGTCACCACGTGCCGTCCCCGGGGTGATGATGCAGCAGGGGACTGTTCTCTCATGCGTGCTTTGTGTGCACAGTGCAGTGACATCACCCAGAAGTGACGTTATCGCGCTGGGGACGCTTTAGGACTCATGGTAAAACTCTATGGTACCTAGGGTTGCCAAGTCCAATTTAAGAAATATCTGGGGAGTTTGGGGGTGGAGCCAGGAGACTTTGGGGGAGGAGCCAGGAGACATTGGGGGCGGAGCCAAGATCAAGGCTGTGACAAGCATAATTGAACGCCAAAGGGAGTTCTGGCCATCACATTTAAAGGGACGGCACACCTTTTCAATGCCTTCCTTCCATAGGAAATAATGAAGGATAGGGGCACCTTCTTTTGAGGCTCATAGAATTGGACCCCCTGATCCAATCGTTTTGAAACTTGGGGGATATTTTGCGGAGAGGCACTAGATGCTGCACTGAAAATTTGGTGCCTCTACCTCAAAAAAACAGCCCCCCCAGAGCCCCAGATACCTGCAGATCAATTCTCCATGATTTTCTATGGGAATAAATCTCCCTAGGGAATAACGGAGTGTCCAGCAGACATTTCCCTCCCCTCCCCCCGCTTTCTGACGACCCTGAAGCGGGGGGAGGGCCTCCAAACCAGGGGATCCCCTGCCCCCACCTGGGGATTGGCAACCCTAATGGTACCATAGAGTTTTATTGCAAGTCCTAGCATCCCTGGCGTGATGACATCACTTCTGGGTGATGTCATTGCACTGCGCACGCAAAGCACGCACGAGAGAACAGTCCCCTGCCACAGCGGCGGAAAGACTTGGCAACCTTATGTTGCACCTCATTGAAGTCTCTCTCTGCCCCAAACTCCACCCTCCCCAGCCTCCGCCCCCACACCCCCAGGAATATTAAGGTTGCCAGCCTCCAGATGGGGCCTGGAGACTTCCCAATTTTACAACTGATCTCCATCGGGCTGCCAAGCCCCTGATCCGGGCGGGGAATCTCCTGCCCGGGAGGTTCTCATTGGGCCAGCAGGGGGAACCTCCCCCAGCATCACTGGTGCAATGATGTCACCCGGAAGTGACATCATCAAAATGGCAGCGCCCGCGCAGGGCCGCTCTAGGCATTTCTGGTAGAGTTGCCAAGTCCAATTTAAGAAATATCTGGGGACTTTGGGGGTGGAGCCAGGAGACTTTAGGGGTGGAGCCAGGAGACATAGGGGTGGAGCCAAGATCAAGGCTGTGACAAGCATCATTGAACTCCAAAGGGAGTTCTGGCCATCACATTTAAAGGGATGGCACACCTTTTCAATGCCTTCCTTCCCTAGGAAATAATGAAGGATAGGGGCACCTTCTTTTGGGGCTCATAGAATTGGACCCGCTGATCCAATCGTTTTGAAACGTGGGGGATATTTTGGGGAGAGGCACTAGACACTGTACTGAAAATGTGGTGCCTCTACCTCAAAAAACAGCCCCCCCCAGAGCCCCAGATACCCGTGGATCAATTCTCCATTATTTTCTATGGGAATAAATCTCATATTCATATGGGAATAATAAGAGTTCCCAGCAGACATTTCCCTCCCCTCCCCCCCGCTTTCTGATGACCCTGAAGCGGGGGGAGGGCCTCCAAACCGGGGGATCCCCTGCCCCCACCTGGGGATTGGCAACCCTAATTTCCGGGAGAACTCTATGGTTTTCCCCGGACACTAGCCATTTGGGAGGTAAAACTCTATGGTACAATAGATACCATAGAGTTTTAACCTCCCGAATAGCTAGACCGTCCAGGAAAACTACAGATTTTTCCCGGAAACGCCTTGAGCGGCCCTGCACGGGTGCCACCATTTTGATGATGTCACTTCCGGGCAACGTAATTTCATTGCGCGCGCACGAATGTCCCCCGCTGGGGGATGAAGAGGACTTGGCAACCCTAGATCTCCAGCTGGCAGAGATCAGCTCCCCTGGAGAAAATGGCTGCCTTGGGGGGAGATTCTAAGGCATTGTACCTAAAGCTAAAGCCCCTCCCCTCCTCAAACCCCGCGCTCTCCCAGCTCCACCCCCAAAGTCTCCAGGTATTTTCCAACCCAGACCCGGCAACCCTATTCCAAGTCCAGAGTTGGCAACGGCACACATTAGAATCCAAACTGCCCTGGCTTGTCGACTCCTGGGAATGCTTTAAAGGTCATTGGTTTATTTCGGCAGCAGGGGGGTGGGGGAAGAATGCATTTCCACCTACCAGCTTGAAGAGATTCACCGCTTCTGCCCCCAGCCAGTCGTCCAAGTGGGTCAGAGGTGAGGCCAAGGTCTTGATGAGCATCCCAAAAACCGGTTCCTGGGGGAGGAAAAAGAAGCGAACCATTCATCTCTTAAGTTCAGCAGGAAAAACGCTTTAACGAAGGATCTCTTCACACAAACGTCTTAACGTAGCAGCAGGATGTTCAAGCCAGTGTGTCAGAGACAGCCACTATTTATGTTATTGACACCCCATCTTTCCTCTGCAATGGCTCACATAATTCTCTTCTCCTCCATAGTATCATCACAACACCGTTAGGGAGGTGAGAAGAAGTCTGTAGATTTATACCCCGCCTTCTCTCTGAATCAGAGTCTCAACATGGCTCACAATCTCCTTTCTCTTTTCCCCCCACAACAGACACCTTGTGAGGTAGGTGGGGCTGAGAGAGCTCTCCCAAAAGCTGCCCTTTCAAGGACAACTCCTACAAGAGCTATGGCTGACCCAAGGCCATTCCGGCAGCTGCAAGTGGAGGAGTGGGGAATCGAACCCGGTTCTCCCAGATAAGAGTCTGCGCGCTTGACCACTGCACCAAACTGGCTCTCAAGCCTGAGAGTGTGCGACTGGCCCAGAGGTCAGCCAATGAGTTTTCCTGGCCAAGTGGACATTCAAACCAAAGTCTCCCAGATTCTACTCTGACCACTACTCCGTTCTGGTTCTCTGAGCATCATGTTAGAATTTGAGAGCTGGTCTTGATTGCCCAGGGGTTTCAAACAGACAAAAGAAGGACTTCTTCAGACAGTGGTGGAAATACTATATTCTTGTGACAACACACCCTCCTGGACTGAATCAAGACCTCGGCTTCCTGTCTCATTACCATTGCCAATGACACTTCTGCATATCCCACCTCATCTAATCACACCTGCTATTGTCATTCACTTGTTATTGTCATTTGGCATCTGAAATCACTCTCTTTGATATAGAGATGGACTCACATTCTGTATCTGTATAACTGAGAAGTGGCTCACAAAAGCGACTACCCTGCCATAAATTTCGTTGGTCTTTAAGGTACTGCTGGTCTCTTGCTCTTTTCTACTGCTATAGACAGAGTAACACGGCTACCCGTCTTGATTTATATTGCAGAGTTTCTGTGCGTGTCTGCGTATGGAAGATGCAATTTTAATTTATTTAATTTAGATATCTATACCATGTTTTTTTCTCCATTTGGGACCCCAGGAGTCAATTCCCCCTCCTTCATTTTTATCCTCAACACAACCCTGTGAGGTAGGCAAGGCTGAGAGCGCGTGACTAGTCTCCCAGTGAGCTTCTGTGGCAGATGAGTCATTTGAACCTGGGACTTCCAGATCCTAGTGCGATTATGCTAACCACAGAACCACACCACAATGTGTACAGGGCACTTCCACACATGCTAAATAATGCAGTTTTGATCTACTTCAATGACCGTTTGCAGGTGGATTTTGCCATTTCACACAGTAAAATCCCGGTGCAAAGTGCATTAAAAGTGGATGGAAAGTGTGTTACTGTGTGTGAAAGCACCCTGATAGTGTATCTCTGTGTGTCCTTCTTCACCCCCAAATTCTTGTCCGAAGACCGTTGAGAACTTCTAGCCTGGAGGAAGACTGTACCACTGGGTCGTGACTGTTACAGGCACTGTCAGGCTCCAGAGAGAAGAAGCGATAAAATAAATATTTTGAACTTGATGTATATTTTGAACCTGAGCCCGTCAAGGGAGGAGGTCAAGAGCTTGGGAGTCCTACTGGAGCCTTCTTTATCAATGGAGGCCCAGGTAGCAGCCACTGCCAAGTCGGCGTTTTTCTACCTGAAGCGGGCAAAGCAGTTGGCTCCCTTCCTGGAGCGCCGGGACCTAGCAACAGTGATCCATGCAACGGTCACCTCAAGATTGGATTACTGTAACGCCCTCTACATGGGGCTGCCTCTGTGCCGAACCCGGAGGTTGCAGCTGGTGCAGAACGCGGCGGCTAGGCTGATATTGGGGCTCCCGAAATGGGAGCACATACAGCCGGGGCTACGCAAACTGCACTGGTTGCCAGTTACTTACCGGGTTCGTTACAAAGTGCTGGTTATCACCTTTAAAGCCCTATATGACCGAGGACCTGCCTACCTAAGGGACCGTCTCTCCCCATACGAACCCCAGAGAGCACTGAGGTCAGCAGGGAAGAACAAGCTGACTATCCCTGGACCAAAGGAGGCCAAACTTCAAAACATTCGTACACGGGCCTTCTCCGTCGCAGCTCCACACCTATGGAACCAGCTCCCGGAAGAAGTGCGAGCCCTGCGGTGCCTTGACCAGTTCCGCAGGGCCTGCAAGACCATCCTTTTCAGGATGGCCTTTGCTGACTGAGAGAATGCTGGTGGGTGACTTTCGCTACTATCATTTATAAATGGAATTAGCACCTGGAAATGTGTATTGTATTTGGTTAACTGGAACGTTTTAAAGTTAATGTGTTTTTAAACTTTGTATAATTTTATGAAAATGTTGCCCACTTTGGCGGGGAGGGCGGGATATAAATAAAATGTTATTATTATTATTAAAAAGTCTGCCGTGAAAACGTTGCGAAAGCAACGTCACCCCAGAGTCGGAAACGACTGGTGCTTGCACAGGGGCAGTGGGGGATTGGGCTTAAAATATTGGTTGCCAGGAGACACAGGGGGCCCACCCACAACTACAAGCCTATCGTTTAATTTTTGTAAGAAATAAAGTTTTCAAAAAAAAAAGTGGAAAAAAGGTACAATTAAAACTTTGGCAAAATATATATTTTTAGTAACAACAGTGTACATATATTGTACACATTACTGGCAGTCTGCAGTAGATACTAAATGTAAATACAGATTGCATTTTCTCCAGGGAAAAGGGGGAGATCCCCACTGGCAACCCTAAATACAATGTCAAATTGAGTTGTATTACAGTAGTAATACTGGAATTTCTATTATATTTTCAAGCTACTAAAAGCTCATTAACATTTTTAACATATTGTCTAATGCTTCATCAGGGGCCCACTTGCCATCGGGCAAGCTGAAACCCTGGCCAGTCCACCACTGCACAGGGGACTGCCTTTGTTTTTTTTTAGTCTTTCTCCCCGTCCCCGTTTTTTTCATCGAAGATCGTTAACAGCAGAGGAGCACATCTGGGAAATCTCTCTTTGCGGCACTGGATGCGATCTGTCACTGCTTAGTTCCCCCAACTCTAGAACACCCCGTGCTTTGAGACCACATACTAGAAGAGGCCCTTATCTGTTTCTTTTCTTTTTCAGGATCTTTATAGTTCATTAAATTAAACCTTAATTACAGAAAAATCCTTACCAATTCAAAAAAACCCATTAAATACATAAAACAGAGATCGGAGGTAGTTTTAAGACAATCATATTTACATTTTCAATTTCATTTCAATTTGGACCCATCTCCCTCATTTACGTAATAGTTTCTTATTTCTAGAAACCTGTATCCATTTGGTGAGCCAGTTTGGCGTAGTGGTTAAGTGTGCGGTTTCTTATCTGGGAGAACCGGGTTTGATTCCCCACGCCTTCACTTGCACCTGCTGGCATGGCCTTGGGTCAGCCATAGCTCTGACAGAGGTTGTCCTAGAAAGGGCAGCTGCTGTGAGAGTCCTCTCAGCTGCACCCACCTCACAGGGTGTCTGTTGTGGGGGAGGAAGGGAAAGGAGATGGTGAGCCACTCTGAGACTCTTGGGAGTGGAGGGTGGGATATAAATCCAATCTCTTCATCTACCTCACAGGGTGTCTGTTGAGGGGGAGGAAGGTAAAGGAGATTGTGAGCTGCTCTGAGACTCTTCGGAGTGGAGGGCGGGATATAAATCCAATATCTTCTTCTTCTTCCATTTGTATAGCCCATCCCATTTGTCTGCTGCCACTTGCTTCGATTTCCCATTTAACAGGGTGGTCAAAATGCCCCGTGGCACAGAGTGTTAAAGCTGCAGTACTGCAGTCCTAAGCTCTGCTCACGACCTGAGTTCGATCCCCGGCGGAAGCTGGGTTTTCAGGTAGCCCGCTCGAGGTTGACTCAGCCTTCCATCCTTCTGAGGTTGGTAAAATGAGTCCCCAGCTTGCTGGGGGGAAAGCGTAGATGACTGGGGAAGGCAAGGGCAAACCACCCCGTAAAAGTCTGCCGTGAAAATGTTGTGAAAGCAACGTCACCCCAGAGTCAGAAACGACTGGTGCTTGCCCAGCTCAACAAAGTCAACAAAGCTGTAATTCTCTATTGCCATGTTCTTATATTCTATTATTTTATATTATTTTGTATGCTGGTCTTAAGACTGTTTTTAATAAACTTTGACTTTGTTGACTTTGTTGGGTGCTTGCGCAGGGGACCTTTCCTTCCTGTTTCCAAAATGTCTAATTCTGCTACATTTAAGATTTTTTCCAGCAATTCCCCATACTCGGTATTTTCTCCTCTCTCCAACATTTTGCATATAAAATCCTTGCCTCTGTTTCTACATGTATTGCTAAATGGACATTTTCTTTATCCAGATCCTTCTGTACCATACTTAAAAGAGAAATTTCTGGTTTATAGGGTTATCAACGCTTTCAGTATTCCTTGAAAGTATCTCATGGACTTTTACCCAGTATATCTTAGCTTTTTTACACAGCCGCCAGATATGGTAAAATGTACCTGGATGGTCCCCACACTTCCAACAATTTACAAGAGGCCCTTTTCAAGGTTCCAAGATGTTGCCATGAAATTTGACATGTCAAAAGAGCTCCCTAAGCCCCCCCCCCATCCTTCCCAGCTCAGTTCAAGGGGTTCCCAACCCCCTTACCTTGAAATGGGTACGGACATACTTGGACATGGGGTAATTGTTGATGTTGAGGGGCAGAGTGAGCTGGGAATCTGGTTGCATCTTGGGAGCGGCCACGGGTACAATGCAGTCCTCGTTCACCTGTCGGTGGACTAGAAGAAGCAGACAGATCTCTCATGAAGCCAGCAGAAGTAAGAATTTTGGAATTCTAGGCCAGGAGTCGGCTTTAACAGAATCCGTACAGAAGAATGGGAGAAAGAGCCCGACTCCATCAGCCCATGGCACCAACTTGGCCGCCTAGGGTTGCCAAGTCCAATTCAAGAAATATCTGGGGGCTTTGCGGGTGAAGCCAGGAGACTTTGGGGGTGGAGCCAGGAGACATTAGGGGTGGAGCCAAGATCAAGGCTGTGACAAGCACAATTGAACTCCAAGGGAGTTCTGGCCATCACATTTAAAGGGACGGCACACCTTTTCAATTCCTTCCTTCCATAGGAAATAATGAAGGATAGGGGCACCTTCTTTTGGGGCTCATAGAATTTGACCCCCTGGTCCAATCTTTTTGAAACTTGGTGGGTATTTTGGGGAGAGGCAATAGATGCTATACTGAAAATTTGGTGCATCTACCCCAAAAAACAGCCTCCCCGGAGCCCCAGATACCTGCGGATCAATTCTCCATGATTTTCTATGGGAATAAATCTCCATAGGGAATAACAGAGTTCCCAGCAGACATTTCCCTCCCCTCCTCCCGCTTTCTAATGACCCTGAAGCAGGGGGAAGGCCTCCAAACCAGGGGATCCCCTGCCCCCACCTGGGGATTGGCAACCCTATGGCCGCCCAAGATTCTGTTTCAATGGCTGCTTCCTACACCACCCACAGAAAGAGTCTGGGGTTGCCAACTCTGACCTGGGGAACTCCTGGGGACTTGGGGACGGGGTTTGGGGAGGGGAGACATCAGCAGCCATTTCCTTCCAGGAAGCTGATCCACATGGTATGGAGCTCAGGAGCCACATGTGGGTCTTTCATATATATTGAGTGTCCCCACTGCCCTGTCGGCCGACTTGGAAAAAGCATTTCTCTCTTTAAATCATTTCTCCAAGTCAAGCCAGCTGACAGCTTGGAGAGTGCATTGAAAGTTAAAGTTGCTTTCTTTGCACCTCTCCTCTCCTCCCCATCTATTTTCCTTCCTTCCCTCCCTATCAGCCACAGCATATTGTTGGAACTCTCTATCTGGGGCAGAGTTGCTCTAAATTCTTGGTGCTTGGGGGGCAACAGTGGGAGGGCTTCAGTGGCCCCACTGATGGACCTCCTGATGGCACCTGGGGTTTTTTGGCCACTGTTTGACACAGAGTGTTGGACTGGATGGGCCATTGGCCTGATCCAACATGGCTTCTCTTATCTTGAACACATGAACACATGTAGCTGCCTTATACTGAATCAGACCCTCGGTCCATCAAAGTCAGTACTGTCTTCTCAGACTGGCAGCGGCTCTCCAGGGTCTCAAGCTGAGGTTTTTCACACCTATTTGCCTGGATCCTTTTTAGTTGGAGATGCCGGGGATTGAACCTGGGAGCTTCTGCTTACCAAGCAGATGCTCTGCCACTGAGCCACCATCCCTCCCCTTACACATATGAACATATGAAGCTGCCTTCTACTGAATCAGACCCTCATGGTCCATCGTAGTCAGTCTTGTCTACTCAGACTGGCAGCGGCTCTCCGGGGTCTCAAGCTGAGGTTTTTCACACCTACTTGCCTGGACCCTTTTTAGTTGGAGATGCCGGGGATTGAACCTGGGACCTTCTGCTTACCAAGCTGATGCTCTACCACTGAGCCACTTTAGAATGGGTTTCAATTCTCATATATATGAACATACGAGGCTGCCTTATACTGAATCTGACCCTCAGTCCATCCAAGTCAGTATTGTCTGCTCAGACTGGCAGCGGCTCTCCGGGGTCTCAAGCTGAGGTTTTTCACACCTATTTGCTTGGATCCTTTTTAGTTGGAAATGCCGGGGATTGAACCTGGGACCTTCTGCTTACCGAGCAGATGCTCTACCACTGAGCCACCTTCCTTCCTTCCTTCCTTCCTTCCTTCCTTCCTTCCTTCCTTCCTTCCTTCCTTCCTTCCTTCCTTCCTTCCTTCCTTCCTTCCTTCCTTCCTCCCTCCCTCCCTCCCTCTGATGGCCATGTCTTGCAGCTCTCAAACATCTGATGTTTATTCTTACGACAAACCACTTTGGCCATCCCTGGTCTGGAGAACGGATGTAATTCCAAGAGATCTCCAGGCTGAACATGGAGGTTGGCAACCCTCGGCTGTTACAGTATTTAGAATTGCCCATCATGCATTGGGATTAACCCCTCCCCATGGCCATGATCCAAACATCCTCTTCAGCAGATCTCAAGAAAACAGTTGTGGAAACCCTCCTCCCCACCCCGGGGGATTTGGAACCAGTCATTCACTGAGGGCCACATTCATTCATATCGGCCTCGGATCCCCCAGGGAGGGAGCCCTGGCCGATAAGACCGTACCCGCCACGGTGTTGAGAAGACCGACCAGTTCAGCAGGGACTTCCAAGGTCGAAACTTTCATCACCTCTCGAGGGGACATTTCCTGACGGGGGGGACGCAGAGAAAGAGAGTCACTCTTGATCCTCCGTCCGTTCAGCACAATGGTCGGATAGCGTCTGGTCGGGTTGCTGAAACTCACACTGCAGATCTTGCTGAGACTAGGTAAGTAACCGGGGAGTATTGGTCGGGGTTTGGAACGGCCCCGGAAGACCCTCTAAAGCAGGGCTCCCCAACGTTTCTTGAGGCTTGCGGGCACCTTTGGAATTCTGTCCGAGGTGGCGGACACAGGTATGAAACCGCTGCTGCAGAAAGCGGAGCCAGTCATAAAATGGCTCCCAAAAGAGGCGACCACAAAAATGGCCCCCACAGGAGGTGGTGCCAACTGCAAAATGGCTGCCACAAGAGGCGGGGCCAAGCCACGCATGTCAGAGACTGAGCTCATTCTTAGCTCGAAGAGTAACTCTTCAGCATTTCAGGCAGACGCGCTCTTTAAAAAAAAAAGATGCCAATCGGATCTCAACTGGCCAGTCACAACCTCTGACGGACTCCAGTAGGCCTCGCCCGCTGTCTAAAAAAAACTTGGTGGGCGCCAGAAAAGGTGTTAGTGGGTACCTTCGTGCCCGCGGGCACCGTGTTGAGGAGCCCTACTGTAGAGTACACACAAACCTAAACCGAGTTTATAATCATCCTCTTTTGCTCAGGGAACGTGGGGGAGAAGTCTTGGAATCTTGACAAGAGAAATTGCAAGATTCTCCTCAAACTACAATTCCCAAAATTCTTTGGAGGGATCCAAGACAGTTGTTCTAAAACTCAACAAGATGCTTAGAGACCCGCCCCCCCCCCCCCGTTAGCTCTCCACCCAGCATGAATTTCATTTAAAAGCAGCCCCAAAGGGGAAAGGGAGATATGGACTGGGGGCCAACCCCTGGGGCAAAGGCGATTTAATTCTTTGCAATGTCCCCCTTCGAAAGAAATTTGTGCACACCCTCTCGCCACAAAAAAGTCCGGCAAGGAAATAAGACAGGCTGAAAGAGGAACTGTCTTTTTCCCCTGACCAGGACTAATAACTTATTTCAGTTTCTATGGAGAAATGGAGACTTAAATGCAAAACTCTGCTAAGTTTCAGAGCTTCCAGGAACATTTGGGGCCAGCCAGCCTGTCTCTCCCGAACCTATCTCACCAGGTTGTTGTGAGGGTAAAATAGAGGATGGCAGAACCAGTGACAACTAGGGAGATTAGAGTTGCCAAGTCCAATTCAAGAAATATCTACGGACTTTGGGGGTGGAGCTAGGAGACTTTGGGGGTGGAGCCAGGAGCAAGGTTGTGACAAGCTTAATTGAACTCCAAAGGGAGTTCCGGCCATCACATTTAAAGGGACCGCACACCTTTTAAATGCCTTCCCTCCATTTGGAAAGAATGAAGGATAGAGGCAGCTTCTTTTCAGGCTCATAGAAGTAGACCCCGTGATCCAATCTTTTTGAAACTCGGAGGGTGTTTTGAGGAGAGGCATTGGATGTTA
Organism: Heteronotia binoei; assembly: GCF_032191835.1. Classification (NCBI taxonomy): domain Eukaryota; kingdom Metazoa; phylum Chordata; class Lepidosauria; order Squamata; family Gekkonidae; genus Heteronotia; species Heteronotia binoei. Next base: position 34,312,737 of record NC_083242.1, on the reverse strand, counting down.
TGCTGAAAATTTGGTACCTCTGTCTCAAAAAACAAGGGGCCCCCCGAGCCCCAGACCAATTCTCCATTATAACCGATGGGAATCAGTCTTCATAGAGAATAATGGAGCGCCCAACAGACATCCCCCCCCCCCTGCTTTCTGATAACTCTGAAGCAGGGGGAGGGCCTCCAAACCAGGGGTCCTCTGCCCCCACCTGGGGATTAAGGCAACCAAACAGAGTAACATGGGAAATGGAGCAGGGAAAAGGTATGCAAACCTCCGCAAAAAACCAGCCTCGGTCATAATAACACGAAACTTGCCAGTACTTTATAAACACAGAACTAAATTCAAGCACGCAAAGCGAAATGAATCACATTCGAAGGAAAAGAACGCCGACCACGCCCGCACCAGGAAGTCTCACAGGTGGCAATTAATGCCGAGTTCTCCATGAACAAAGATCCACGCTGTGGCAAAGTGGTTAGGGTTGCCAATCCCCAGGTGGCGGCAGGGGATCCCCCGGTTTGGAGGCCCTCCCCCCCGCTTCAGGGTCGTCAGAAAGCGGAGGGGAGGGGAGGGGAGGGGAGGGAAATGTCTGCTGGGAGATTTATTCCCATAGAAAATCATGGAGAATTGATCCGCGGGTATCTGGGGCTCGGGGGGGTGTCTATTTTTTGGGGCAGAGGCACCAAATTTTCAGTACAGTGTCTAGTGCCTCTCCCCAAAATACCCCCCAAGTTTCAAAAGGATTGGACCAGGGGGTCCAATTCTATGAGCCCCAAAAGAAAGTGCCCCTATCCTTCATTATTTCCTATGGAAGGAAGGCATCGAAAAGGTGTGCCGTCCCTTTAAATGTGATGGCCACAACTCCCTTTGGAGTTCAATGATGCTTGTCACACCCTTGCTCCTGGCTCCACCCCTGAAGTCTCCTGGCTCCACCCCCATAGTCCCCAGATATTTCTTGAATTGGACTTGGCAACCCTAAAAGAGGTCGACCCTTAAACGGCATCCAGCACTCCAGTCCTTCTTCCAAGAGTGAAAGGTGAGATGATCCAGTGCAGCAGAGCACATAGAGAATGCAACAGGGTTGTACATGATGCCCCGTTTCACTCAAAGCTTCTACAAGCTTCACAGTGCCATTATACTATTTTCAAAAAAGACCTCTTTGCCACAGCTTGGATCTTTATGCATGGAGAACGTAGCATTAATTACCATCTGTGAGACTTTCTGGTGTGGGCGTGGTCAGCGTTTTTTTCCTTTGAATGTGATTCATTTCACTTTGCATGTTTGAATTTAGTTCTATGTTTATAGGGTTGCCAACTCCAAGTTAAGAAATATCTGGGGACTTTGGGGGTGGAGCCAGGAGACATTGGGGTGGAGCCAAGATCAAGGCTGTGACAAGCATAATTGAACTCCAAAGGGAGTTCTGGCCATCACATTTAAAGGGACGGCACACCTTTTCAATGCCTTCCTTCCATAGGAAATAATGAAGGATAGGGGCACTTTCTTTTGGGGCTCATAGAATTGGACCCCCTGGTCCAATCGTTTTGAAACTTGGGGGATATTTTGGGGAGAGGCACTAGATGCTGTACTGAAAAATTGGTGCCTCTACCTCAAAAAACAGCCCCCCCCAGAGCCCCAGATACCCGCGGATCAATTCTCCATTATTTTCTATGGGAATAAATCTCTATAGGAGATAATAGAGTTCCCAGCAGACATTTCCCTCCCCTCCCCCTGCTTTCTGACAACCCTGAAGCGGGGGGAGGGCCTCCAAACCGGGGGATCCCCTGCCCCCACCTGGGGATTGGCAACCCTATATGTTTATAAAGTACTGATAAGTTTTGTGTTATTACTGAGGCTGGTTTTTTGTGGAGGTTTGTATACCTTTTCCTACGCCACCTGGGGATGGAGATGTGAGATTTGAGTGCACATCTGGCAGTGGGGGGGAAAGACATGCATTCAATGTCCATGTGCCAGTGTTTATGCTACCCTTCTCAAGAATGGGGTACATGGTTCTCCTCCCCCACTTTATTATTCTGACTCCAACCCTGCGAGGTAGGCTAGGCCAAGAGACGGTACAGCTGGCCCAAGGTCACCCAACAAAAGGCAGAGTTGGGATTCCAACCTGGGTCTCCCCAATCCTAGCCTGATGAGTGATGGGTGCCAGGTTAAAACTAGGGTTGCCAACAGGCCTGGAGGGGGGGGGGGAGGCTTGACCTTTTAATCGAGGCTTAATGTATGAAAATGGGAAGCTGAAACGTGGTAGAGAAGTAAACAAAAAAAAACATCACCTGCTAAATAATATCTCACTAAGCCTCTATTGAAGAAACAGGACTTTATTTCTCCAAGGCTGTTATTTCTCCCTAGTTAAAGGGGAGCACTCACTGGAGAAGACCCTGATGCTGGGAAAGACAGAAGGCAAAAGAAAAAGGGGACGGCAAAAGAGGAGATGGCTGGACAGCGTTGCTGATGTAACTAACACGAATTTGAGCAGACTTTGGACGATGGTAGAAGACAGGAGGGCCTGGCGTGACTTTGTCCATGGGGTCGCAAAGAGTCGGACTCAACTGTGCGACTGAACAACAACAACAAAGCACGCTAATTAATTCTTTTGGCTGAGCCCCCCCCCCCACCTTTGGTGTGTGTGTTTGATTTAATCTGTTAGGTTCTCCCCTCCCACCGCCTTCCAGTTCTGCTCAGTTACTTATTTCCTGTGGAATTGCTTCTTTTATTGACAATTTAATATTTTACAAATTAACCCGTTTCTTGTTTAAAACCTGTTAGCTGTCGTGGAAGCTATGGAATAAAAATTGTTCAGACACACAGAAGCAATCTCCTCCTAGTAGAAAAGGAACTCAGTTTTGGGCACGGCTTACAAAAAAGCCCCTCACACCCTTCTCCCCTGGTCCATTTTATCCTTACAACAACCCTGTAAGGAAGGTTAGGGTGAGAGCGTGACTGGCTCGCAATCACCATGGCCGAGGCAGAATTCGAACTCAGGTCTCCCATATCCTAGCCTCCCGCTCTAACCACTACACCATGCTGGCTTTCAGGAGGAAAGGGGAAAGGCTTAACTCCTTCCGTCCCTGAGCACTATGGTTGCCCAGTCTGCACTGGGGCCCTTTGAACTGGCTTTTGGGAGAAAAGAATGTTTGGGGGCTCATACAGATAACTCCCAGGTTCAGGGCTTTTCTTGAGCAGGAACGCAGTTCTGGCTGGCTTGGATTCAGGGGGTGTGGCCTAACATGCAAACGAGTTCCTCCTGGGCTTTTTCTACAAACAAGCCCTGTGTGAAACAACAGTGATGTCAGGGGTGTGGTTTAATATGCAAATGAGTTCCTGCTGGGCTTTTGCTACAAAAAAGCCCTGCCCCTGGTCATTTGCCCCCAAGAGGTTGCGAGCCGGCCTTCCGTGCTCTGCCTCCTTGAAGAGCAAAATGACACACAATGAAAAGTGACTTAATTTTGCAGAGGCCAGTTGCGGAATTCCCTTTCACTCATCGTGGAATTCTGAACAGTAATCTGTGCATGCATTCAGAGCCTTCCACCCAATGCCCCCGTAAGCCACATGGGATTCCATCTCCCTGGCACAAAAACACTATTTTGGCATTACCTGCTGAGCCTTCTTCTTTTCCTCTTCTGCTTTCCGGCGCTCTTCCGCTTTTCTCTGAAAGCAGAGAGGAGTTCCATGGTCAGAGAACTTATGACGTTTGCAAAAAATGTCTCACGATAGAAAATCCATCAGGGTTAAAAATATTTTTTAAAACAAAGTAATTGCCAGTGTTTGCTGGGCTGTAACCGTACTCTTTGGGTTGCCAGCTCTGGGTTGGGAAATTCCTGGAGATTTGGGGGAGTAGGGCGAAAGGGTATTGAAAAATGATTCATGAAATATTGCAAAAGGGGGGAAAAAATGCTGTCATTATTACCATTTAAGCCTGAGATGTTTTTACTAAACATTCTGCCTGAGAAAATAGATAAAAATGCTAGACATTTAATTTTGCATATAATTACGGCAGCTGGGATAGCATATCCTAAATACTGGAAGGAAATAGAAGTCCCTACAAAAGAGGAACTTTTGATGAAAATCCTGGGAACAGCAGAAATGGACACATTAAGAACATAAGAACATAAGAGAAGCCATGTTAGATCAGGCCAATGGCCCATCCAGTCCAACATTCTGTGTCACACAGCAGCCAAATATATATATATATATATATATATATATATATATATATATATATATATATATATATATATATATATATATATATATATATATATATATACACACACACACACACACACACACACACACTGTGGCTAATAGCCACTGATGGACCTCTGCTCCATATTTTTATCTAACCCCTTCTTGAAGGTGGCTATGCTTGTGGACGCCACCACCTCCTGTGGCAGTGAATTCCACATGTTAATCACCCTTTGGGTGAAGAAGTACTTCCTTTTATCCGTTTTAACCTGTCTGCTCAGCAATTTCATCGAATGCCCACGAGTTCTTGTATTGTGAGAAAGGGAGAAAAGTACTTCTTTCTCTACTTTCTACATTAAGGGAAGTATTGAGAGAAAATAGCACACACGACATAAATGAACTTTGGCGACCACTTCGTGAATGGATAAATACAAGTGATTGAACCCAGAAGAGTTTCTATAATTTTATGTGTTTCCGTCTCAGAGCAAACAGGTTTTAAGCTGTAACAGTACTTAATTGCAAGCCAATATAAGGTTTAAGACAACAGACTTGCAGAAATGTTATAATGAAACAGAAACAATAGAATCTAAGAGAAGTATGTAAAACTATGAATATATATGTTTGTCTCTCTACCTTCCCTCCCCTTTTTCCTTTTTACTGACCAAAACCAATAAATATTATTAAAACAGAAATTTGGGGGTGTGGATGGACCTCCTTGGCATAATGCCACAGAATCTATTTTCCCAAGCAGCCATTTTCTCCTGGCGAACTGATTCTCTTAGCTGAAGGGAGACCCCCCTAGTCCTAAGGTTACCAGCCTCCACGTTGGGCCTGGAGAACTTCTGGAATTAAATTTGGTCTCTAGGTGACAGAGATCAGCTCCCCAAGAGAAAATGACTCCTCTGGAGTGCACTGTGCCTTACAGAGGTCTCAACCGCACCCAGGCTCCATCCCCAAAATCCCCAGGTATTTCCCATCCCAGAATTCATACTCCTACCTGGAGGTTGGCAAGCAAACATATCCTTCAGTTTCTTCACTTTTATTATTGACTTCATTTAAAGTCCACTTTTCTCTCCCCGGAGGGGACCAAAAGGCGTTCACAACATTCTCCCCTTCTCTACTTAATTGTTGCAACAACAACCCAGCGAGGTAGGGCTAGGCCAAGGGTGGCCAAACTTGCTAAATGTAAGAGCTGCATAGAATAAATGTCAGATGTTTAAGAGTGGTAAGAAATGAACATCAGAAGGAAGGAAGGAAGGAAGGAAGGAAGGAAGGAAGGAAGGAAGGAAGGAAGGAAGGAAGGAAGGAAGGAAGGAAGGAAGGAAGGAAGGAAGGAAGATGGGAAAGGGAGAGGTGGAGAGAAAACAACTTTTACTCAATGCATTCGCCAAGCTGCCACTGGCTTGGCTAGGAGAAGTAATGTAAAGAGAGAAATGCCTTCTCCAAGCCGGCCATTGCAGCAATGGGGGCTTCAAGAGCCACACATGTGCGAAAGAGCCACACGTGGCTCCCGAGCCACACGTTGGCCACCCCTGGACTAAACTGACTGGGTTAGGCACACACAAACTGACAGCCCAATGGCACACACCCAGCTTCTGTGGCAGAGTGGGGGATTCGAACCTGGGTCTCCCAGCGCCAAGCCCGACACTCTAACCACTCTGCCACTCATCCCTTAACGTTTGGAGGCTCTGGATAGACACTGGAAAAGATAAGGAGTAGAGTGGGATGTTCCAGTGTGGGCAAGCTGGGGCCCTGCGGAGATCAGTAAGAACCAGAGAATTGGCCCCATCATCTCTTCGGTGCCACCACAAAGAGATTCCCAGCGGAAGTTCCAGTTTTGCCAAGTAAGGTTGCCAGATCTAACTCAGGAAATATCTGGGGACTTGGGGGTGGAACCAGGGGACTTTGGGGTGGGGGTAGGGGTGGGAGCAAAGATCCTTACAAACATTGAATTTTGTCTGAGTATTGTAAAACTGTGTATTGTATAAATTTTGTGGAATATCCCTCGTCGATAAAGGCTTGAAGCAGCTGTGGCAGATGTCGACGGCCAGTCAAGGGAATTCCGACGTTTCTTCCACGTGTGAAAAATTGGAATGCTTCCGTATCTACTGAAACTGGCACTGAGTCCGTTTTGTATACAAGGAAGGGGCACCATTTGGTGTTTTTCACGAAGGGACTTGTTTCTCTGTATTGTGTTGTATTGTAATTTTATACAAATATTAGTCATTCGTCACTATAACCCTTGGGTTCCGCTTGGGTTTGTATTTCAGGAGTGACTTCCCTCAATTGTATTAATTTCCAAGTGGGGCCTGGAGACCTAAGAACATAAGAATATAAGAGAAGCCACGATGGATCAGGCCAATGGCCCATCCAGTCCAACACTGTGTCACACAGCGGCCAAAAAACCCAAAGTGCCATCAGGAGGTCCACCAGTGGCCAACAAAAACCAAGTGCCATCAAGAGGTCCACCAGTGGGACTAGAAGCCCTCCCACTGTGTGTTGCCCCTCCCCAAGCACCAAGAAGACAGTGCATCCCTGCCCCAGACAGAAGAACATAAGAGAAGCCATGTTGGATCAGGCCAGTGGCCCATCCAGTCCAACACTCTGTATCACATAAGAACATAAGAGAAGCCATGTTGGATCAGGCCAATGGCCCATCCAATCCAACACTCTGTGTCACACAGCGGCCAAAAAACCCAGGTGCCATCAGGAGGTCCACCCCAAAAAGCGCTGGAATACAGAGCATCAGTTGTACTTCTGACCTCCCAGAATTACAACAGATCCCCAGACCACAGAGGTCAGTTCCTATGGCTTCTTAGGCGGATGGACTCTCTGGCATTACACCCTGTTGAGGTTCCCTCCCCCCCTCTCCAAAACCCCTAGACCTCCAGGAATTTCCCCACCTGGAGTTGGCCACCCTAGGATTCTCAGTACCCAGGAGAGCCAGTTTGGTGTAGTGGTTAAGTGTGTGGATTCTTATCTGGGAGAACAGGATTTGATTCCCCACTCCTCCACTTGCACCTGCTAGAATGGCCTTGGGTCAGCTATAGCTCTGGCAGAGGTTGTCCTTGAAAAGGCAGCTGCTATGAGAGCCCTCTCCAGCCCCACCCACCTCACAGGGTGTCTGTTATGGGGGAGGAAGGGAAAGGAGATTGTGAGCCGCTCTGAGACTCTTCGGAGTGGAGGGCGGGATATAAATCCAATATCTTCTTCTTCTTCAATCTCCTTTCCCTTCCTCCCCCACAACAGACACCCTGTGAAGCGGGTGTCTGTTGTGGGGCCGCTCTGAGACTCTGTCCTTGAAAGGGCAGCTGCTGTGAGAGCCCTCTCCAGCCCCACCCACCTCACAGGGTGTCTGTTGTGGGGGAGGAAGGGAAAGGAGCTTGTGAGCCGCTCTGAGACTCTTCGAAGTGGAGGGCGAGATATAAATCCAATATCTTCATCTTCTTCTTCAGGAGCCTCAGTATCTATTACTCCAAGCAAATGACAACTCTACCCTGAAAAATAATCTGACGCCTGGAGGGCACACACTTGGCACACTTGGGGGCTCTGAGAATCGTAGAGGTGGAAGGGACCTTCAGGGAGGGTCATCTAATCCAACCCCCTGCACAATGCAGGAAACTCACAAAGACTCTCCCCTAAATTCACAGGATCCTCATTGCTGTCAGAGGGCCATCTAGCCTCTGTTTTTGGAAGTCTACGGACTCTTTCTATGGACATTTTGATGTTAGAATCATAGAGCTGGAAGGGACCTCCAGGGGTCATCTAATCCAACCACCTGCACAGTGCAGGAAACTCACAAACCCCTCCCCATGAATTCACAGGATCTTCATCGCTCTCAGATGGCCATCCAGCCTCTGCTTAAAAACCTCCAAGGAAGGAGAGCCCACCACCTCCTGAGGAAGCCTGTTCCACTGAGGAACCACTCTAAACTCACAAACCCCTCCCCCTAAATTCACAGGATCCTCATTGCTGTCAGATGGCCATCCAGCCTCTTTAAAACCCTCCAAGGAAGGAGAGCCCACCATCTCCCAAGGAAGCCTGCTCCACTGAGGAACCACTCTAACGGTCAGGAAGTTCTTCCTCATGTTGGTTCCGGTCCTGCCTTCTGGGGCCACAGAAAACAATTCCACACCATCCTCTATATCAGTGGCCCCCAATCTTTTTGGCACTAGGAACCGGTTTTGTGGAAGACATTTTTTTCCACAGACCGGTGGGGGTAAAGCTGCTGGAGTTTTGGCTGCCCCAGGCTGACCCCACACCCACACCGCATCCCTGCCCCCCATGGGGTCTTTAAATGAGGAGTAGGCAAAGGTCTCTGCCTCACTCTGTGGCCTGGTTGCTAAGTGTCCTTGAGGACTAGATCCTTTATTGCATGCACGCATACACACACACTTTTCCCATGGGTAGAATTAGCTGTGGATGTCTTCCTTCATGACAGTGCTGCCAGGGGTGAGAAGTCACATTTCACTCCGCAGCCCTTCGAGTACCTGAAGACAGTGATCACCTCTCAGCTGCCTCCTCTCCAGGCTAAACATCCCCAGCTCCTTCAACCTTTCCTCACAGGACTTGGTCTTCAGACCCCTCGCCATCTTCGTCGCCCTCCTCCAGCTTGTCTCTATCCACCTTAAAATGTGGTGCCCACATTTTAAGAGAGAGGGAAGGGTGAGACAACCAGACTCTTGCCTGGTCCCCATGCCGAGGTGTGAGTCCAACAGGGTCCCTCCTCTTTCAGCTCCAGAGAGCCAGTTTGGTGTAGGGGTTAAAATGCGCTGACTCTTATCTGGGAGAACCGGGTTTGATTCCCCAGTCCTCCACTTGCAGCTGCTGGAATGGCCTTGGGTCAGCCATAGCTCTCGCAAGAGTTGTCCTCGAAAGGGCAGCTTCTGGGAGAGCCCTCTCAGCCCCACCGACCTCACAGGGTGTCTGTTGTGGGGGGAGAAGATAAAGGAGATTGAAAGGCGCTCTGGGTCTCTGATTCAGAAAAAAGGGCAGGGTACAGATCTGAAGTCTTCTTCTTCTTCTCCCATCCGGCCTGCCCCTACCGGGTTACTCACCGCGTCTTCGTCCTCCTCCACTTGGAAACGGACCCTCTTCAAGATGCCCACGAGACTCTTCATGACGCCCGACGAGGCTGCCGTGTGCCCAGGGCTGGGGTGGATGCCAGCCACCCACGGCAGGTTCAACTGTTTGTTTACTGAGCTTGCCTGACTCATGCTTTCAACTCTTCGGATAGAACTGGCACGGGAGCATTTGCGGTGCTTTGTCAGGGCAGTTGCCTCGTGAGACTCCGGGGGTGGAGGGAAGAGTTGCAGATAACATGCAGCGATCGATGTGGAACGTCGGTCTTTGCCAATATTGGTTATGCGCCCAAGGATCAATGCTGTTGAAAGCGTTTTTGGTCTCCTTGTCCTCAGTGCCCTGGTCTGTTTGTGTCTTAACTCCCAGCTTCTCTCCTATCATTGTCCTGGCTGGCTGCCACGTGGATGGGAAAACGTGAACTTTCCCATCTGTTCAGCGGCCATTTTCCCTGACACTGTCCCTGAGGCGGCCATATCCTTCCCCTCACCACTGAGGTGGGGCTTTTTTTGTCTTTAAATCAGCAGTTGAACATTTATTATATTAATATAAGTGCTATAACAATCGGTGTCTCAGATTCTCTGAATTCATAGCTTTATTTTTTTTTAAAGTCTCTATCCCCTTTTCTTTGTGGAGATTAGGGGGAAAGCATAGCTCTACAACAAAAGGAGGTACAAAGCTGGGAGTTCAGAGAACCTGCTACACTAATATATTAACATATATTTTTAAGAACCACGGGAAATTGCGACCACCATGGTAATTAGGATTGCCGAGTCCAATTCAAGAAATATCTGAGGATTTTGGGGGTGGAGCCAGGAGCAAGGGTGTGACAAGCATAACTGAACTCCAAAGGGAATTCTGGCCATCACATTTCAAAGGACTGCACACTTTTTAAATGCCTTCCCTCCACTGGAAATAATGAAGGGCAGGGGCACTTTCTTTGGGGGGCTCATAGAATTGGATCCCCTGGTCCAATCTTTTTGAAACTTGGAGGATGTTTTGAGGAGAGGCACCAGATTCTATGCTGAAAATGTGGTGTTTCTATGTCAAAGAACAGCCCCCTCCCTGAGCCCCGGATACCCACAGATCAAATCTCCACTATACCCTATGGGAATCGGTTTCCGTAGGGAATAATGGAGTGTTCAGCAGATATTCCCCCCTCCTCCACTTTGTGATGATCCTGAAGTGGGGAGGAAGGGCCTCCAAACCAGGCGATCCCCTGTCCCCACCTGGAGATTGGCAACCCTAATGGTAATCGTTCTAATGAAGATCTAGGTACCCAAAGTTTTGTAAGATCTCTTGGATCAGGCCCTCCATCTAGCAACAGGCTTCCAATGGGGGCCAACCAGATGCCCACAGAAGTGGGGCAGAGAAGCTAAAGCCTCCCTTTATTGTTCCCTCACCCACATATACGTACAATGCCTTGTAACATGGAGGCTCCATTTAGGTTTCAGGGCTCCTGGAGACCGAAAGATAGATTTGTGGAATGTCAGGTGAATGGAATCTTGAGCTGAGCCAATCAAGTCACACCTCTGTTTCCTATGGAATCCTACCACAGCCAATGGAATGGTACCCTCTCTCTCTTCCACCGCCCTCCATTTAAAATATGAGCTCATAACAGGCCCGAAGCCAGAAAATTTTACTTGGGGGGGCCCACGGAAAATTTTTTTGGGTGGAGGGGCTCCGACTTTGCTCTATTGCTTCAGACCAACATGACTGCCCGACTGGATCCATCTACATTTAAGCCCGTGTAAGAGAAATGAGCAGCCCAATGGTGCAGAGCGGTAAAGCTGCCGTACTACAGACCGAGTTCTCTGCTCACAACCTGAGTTCGATCCCGACAGAGGCTGGGTTCAGGTAGCCAGCTCAAGGTTAACTCAGCCTTCCATCCTTTCAAGGTCGGTCAAATGAAGACCCAGCTTGCTGGGGGGGGGGGGGAAATGTAGATGACTGGGGAAGGCAATGGCAAACCACCTCGTCAAAAGTCTGCCACGAAAACGTCGTGATGCAACGTCACCCCAGAGTCAGAAACGATTGGTGCTTGCACAGGGGACGACCTTTACCTTTTAGCATCCCCTCCCCCCCCCCACAAATCCCTTCCATAGCGACCCCTCCCAGACTTTTGGACACATCCCTACATCAAATCAAATGTTTCCAATTCAAATATGCATTTATTGTTAGGGGAAGGGATACAGGTGTCGCCAAAGAGCGTGGGAGGGTAGGAAACATATGCAAGGGATCCGTTTGGAAGAAGGGGTCCAAGAAGGAGTCAGATCTGCACAGCGATGGTAAACCCCCCCTTGACTGTGCATGAGGTTGGGGTCTGAATGGTATGGGTCTCTCTCCCCGTCTCTCTGGAGGCAGCACACGGCTATATAGCATTACGTCAACTCTGCGTTCCTCTCTCTCCTCCTCTGGCCTAGGACAAGCTGTGGCTATTTTCCCCCAACGCCTTTATTTTTCACGGAGTTCTCTGCCGTTTCTGAAAGTTTAGGGGATGATCCTCCTTACACTTCTGTGCATTTGAAAGACTGGAACACAGCATGCATGTCTCAAGAACATAAGAGGAGCCATGTTGGATCAGGCCATTGTCCAATCCAGTCCAACACTCTGTGTCACACAGTGGCCAAAAAACCCAGGTGCCATCAGGTCCATCAGTGGGGCGAGACGAGGACACTAGAAGTCCTCCCACTGTTGCACCCCACCCCCCCCACCCCGCCCAAGCACCAAGAATACAGAGCATCACTTGCCCCAGACGGAGAGTTCCAACAATTACGCTCTGGCTAATAGCCACTGATGGACCTCTGCTCCAGATGTTGATCTATTCCCTTCTTGAAGCCTCCCCCCTCATCAATCATCCTCCCCTGCGTCTTTTCTTATTTTGCTTTTGGAGTAAGCAGCCTTGAACCTCCAGTTCGCAGTCAGAAAAAAAAACACACCATTGTTTGTCCCTTACACATTGCACAGTTGGGAGGTTGTCTCCCAACACGATTAATACCATCAGTAGAATCCGCCCAGTTCCCTCACTAATATTTTAAGCTTCCCACCCCAGTTCTGCTTCTGCTAACTGCTTTCCTTTCTTCTTGGGCCCCCTCCTACGATGTTTTTATACCCGTGTCCCCTCCGTAAGGGTGGAGCACCATTCAGGCAAACTTGCCGAGGCTCCTACCAGACAGGTCATGCCAGTTTAGGATCTATTCATTCAGGGATGGGTGGGTTTTGGGGCATCTTTGTAACAATAAACTGTTCTAAGCAAGCAAACAGACCAGATGGTCCGAGTGAGCAAACTTGGGAACAAAAGGGAAGAGAGTATCTGGATTCTCTGATTGCAACACACACACACACACACACACACTCAAACACACCATATTGGCCTTTTCTCTTTCATCACCCTGCTCCAGGTGGAATGGAGGCAAAAGCACACAGCATCATTTAACCCGTGTTAATTACCTCATGTTAATTAGCACATGTTGGATTCAGGTCTGCAACGAGGAGCAATTTCTTATCCTGACCCCCCCACCCCCCCCCACACTTTGCGGGGAAAATGCAGAAACGGGGGCTCTTCTACATGGTGCAAACCCCACTTTTGTCCTCATTGCTCTTCCCTGCACAAAAGCATTCACAGCGGCAACAGAACCTCCACATGGAGATTTTCACCACCAGGGCTTTTTTTTGCATATTAGGCCGCACACCCCTGATGTAGCCAATCCTCTTGGAGCTTACAGTAGGTCCTGTAATTAGAGCTCTGTAAGCTCCAGGAGGATTGGCTACATCAGGGGTTTGTGGCCTCATATGCAAAGGAGTTCCTGCTACAAAAAATGGCCCTGTTCAACACCATTTCCCCTGTGCTGTCGACTCCTTGCCCTGGGAGAGGGGGAACTAGCAGGCACTAAGGAAATAACACCAGGCACAGGTGGGGAGGTATGGAAATCAACACACCCCCAGCCAGTGTTCCCTCTGAGGTGAGTTAGCGTGAGCTAGTTCACAGCTTTTTAGCCTCCAGCTCACCCATTTTTGACTTAGCTCAGGAAGGAAGGCCCCAAAGCATAATTTATGCAGCCCCTGTCCTTCATTATTTCCAATGGAGGGAAGGCATTTAAAAGGTGTGCGGTCCCTTTAACTGTGATGGAGTTCAATTATGGAGTTCAATTATGCTTATCACAACCTTTGGAGTTCAATTATGCTTGTCACAACCTTGCTCCTGGCTCCACCCCCAAAGTCTCCTGGCTCCACCCCCCAAAGTCCCCAGATAGTTCTTGAACTGGACTTGGCAACCCTACCAGAGAAGCATGTTTGAGGATCTATATTGTGCCACTCTCCTGACCAGAAACTGGCCCCAGCGACTTTTGTTTGGTATCACCTACATTGAAGATGAAGAAGATATTGGATTTCTATCCCGCCCTCCACTCCGAAGAGTCTCAGAGCGGCTCACAATCTCCTTTACCTTCCTCCCCCACAACAGACACCCTGTGAGGTGGGTTGGGCTGGAGAGGGCTCTCACAGCAGCTGCCCTTTCAAGGACCACCTCTGCAAGAGCTATGGCTGACCCAAGGCCATTCCAGCAGGTGCAAGTGGAGGAGTGGGGAATCAAACCCGGTTCTCCCAGATAAGAGTCCGCACACTTCACCACTACACCAAACTGGCTCTCCAACTGGGTTACATGTTCTCTAACCCAGCCACTGTATGAAATGATCAACCCTGTATATCAAAACAGGCCAGAAGTTCATAGATGGCACTGTGGGAGGTGCCCCCGTGGCACGCAGAAAGTCCTAGATTCAACCTCTGCCATCTTCAGTTAGAGGACCTCAGGTGGTCTCGGGGAAGACTTGTGTGGCTGAAAACTCAATCAGAGGACGCCCGGCTGAGCTAGATGGACTGGTGGTCTGACTTGGTCGAAAGGTAATTTCATAGCCATGGCTAAGTGGAACACCAGGTTGGAATACGAGGGATGCAGGGCTCAATCCCCGCTATGTCTGGTTGAGAAGTTCTTAGGTGGAGACAGGGCTTTTTTCGTAGCAGGAGCTCCTTTGCATATTAGGCCGCACACCCCTGATGTAGCCAATCCTCCAAGAGCTTACAGGGCTCTTCGTACAGGGCCTCCTGTAAGCTCTTGAAGGATTGGCTACGTCAGAGGTGTGTGGCCTAGTATATAAAGGAGTTCCAGCTACAGAAAAAAGCCTGGGGTGGAGATAGTTACTGTCCATTAGAAGAGAGGGTATTGAGTTACATGGTCCAGTGGAGGGCTCGGGAGAAGGCAATTGGGAATGTTTATAACACTGTCCAAAGCAGGGGTGGCCAAACTGTGGTTTGGAAGCCAGATGTGGTTTCTTCACACATACTGTGCGGCTCTTGAAGCCCCTGCCACCCTGTTGACTGGCTTGGAGAAGGCATTTGTCTCTTTCAATCACTTCTCTTTCAATCACTTCTCCAAACCGAGCCAGCCCCTTCTCCCTCCCTCTTTCTCCTCCCCTCCCTCCCTCCCCACCTTCCTTTCTCATTTGTTTCCAACTGAGGGAATTAGAGAATGCTTGCCAAAATATATCACATTTTTTAAAAAAATTCAGGAAACAAATACTTCTAGTGATCTAGTGGTTCTGTTTACCACCATCAAAGATCATTTAAAATTGAAATAAATAAGATGTTGTGCTAGCAGCTCAAGGCTGCTTTTATTCTTGATCGATGCGCTCTCTCTCTCTCTGTATGTATAATAATATATAATTGCACAGTGAATCAGACAGGGGGCATGGTCAGCACCTCGGGAGCTGGCAGGCCAGAGCAACTCTTTCCCTTTCCTCTGGGTGCACAGGGGTTCTCCTTCTTGCATCCACACAACACCACACAACCCAGGAACTCACCTTGAGGTACCTCTTGCGATTCACGTAGATGCGTACAAGCACCTGAACTTGATGATGGTCCCTCTCAGCCGCGAGTATTTTTGCCTGCAAAGAGGGGAAACTCGCTCAGTATTACGTACGGGGAAAGATCTGTACCAAATCTTAGCAAATCTTAGAGTGAGAAAACAAGATAGCCTTCAGACCTGGGATGGTATGTGTTTGCATAGAGAGGGAAAGGGTATTTCTAACATCCAGGTTCTGATATATGAGAAAATTCAAACTCTGAGGAAGGACCTCGCTCTCCCAAATTTGTTCAGCTCTGCTGAGGAATGCTTAGCAAATTATACCATAATGAGAATATATTATAAGATTGCTTATGACAGATTATTTGATGGCT
Source organism: Heteronotia binoei (assembly GCF_032191835.1). Taxonomy (NCBI): domain Eukaryota; kingdom Metazoa; phylum Chordata; class Lepidosauria; order Squamata; family Gekkonidae; genus Heteronotia; species Heteronotia binoei. The sequence goes on along the minus strand of NC_083242.1, from coordinate 34,297,248 downwards.
GAGAGCAGAATTAGATGTTTACACAATCCATGTGGGCTTCTCCCTTCTTCATGGTAACATCTAACATAACACGACATGTGCTATGATATCATAGTGATGATGCTTGCACGGTCAATGATGCAAGGCTGGAGACAGGATACAAGGTGATGATGTCACAGGAAGAAGGGGAGAATGGAACATTGGGAGGATAGGAGGGAGGGAGGTCCATATTTTCTTTAAGGTCCACTTCCGCTCTGAGTTGCCCAATTTATTACAGAGGATTTCAAAGACTAACATTTAAGTCTTGTTAACAAGGTGCCTGCCAATTCCTTCTTGGGGAACTTTCTGGAGATTTGGGGGATGGTGCCCTGAAGAGGGTGGGGCTTGAGGAGAAGGATTGACCTGCCACATTCATCATTACAAACTGACCCGAACGAGAGAATTCATTCAGAATTGGCCAGACTAAACTCAAGTCTGAGGTGTACCACTTCCATAAGTGGGAGGGGGGACATTAAAAATAATCTCTCCGCATAAACAAAAGCACAGTCCTCTCAGATATCCCTAGTTTTCCACATGGAGGTGATCATTTGGTTTGAAGGAATATTAAGAGTTCCCTGCTTGACATGTGAAACATTCCCATGGGGACCCATGTCCGTTACCTCAGTGTGTTTAGGTGGCTGGTGAGGAATCTACCACAATTCATCTCCCTCCCCGCCCCCCTCAATATCTGTGTTTGTATCTGTCCAAGAGAAGCTGTGTGGTAGCTCAGCACCTGGCCAAGAACCCGCGGGACCGGGCCTGGATGAGAATAATCTTGTGACGGAGGGCGTAGAAGCGCTTCTTGATGAAGAAGCCCCGCGTGTAGCGCTGGAGGGTCAGCACTGCCATTTGCACCATCCGCTCGCGCCGGCTCTCCAGTTGCTGGTAGACGCTCTCCTTCATGAAGAGCTAAAGACATGAGGAGAAAGTTGAAAAATCAGGGCACCTGAGGGAAACCATGCTTTCTATGGTCAACCCTGCAACCATGAGGAGGGGAATTTGTCGGGTTCATCATCAAAGGATGGAAACCCCACAAATGAAATTTCCTTCATGAAGAGCTAAAGACATGAGGGAAAAGTTGAAAGATCAGGCACCTGAGGGAAGCCATGCTAGGTACGAAGTCAACCATGCACCCATGAGGAGGGAAAACCCCACAAATGAAATTTCCCTCATGAAGAGCTAAAGTCATGAGGGAAATGTTGATTAGGCCCCTGAGGGAAACCATGTTTGGCATAAAGGTCATCCACTAGGAGAACCCATCAGGATTGTTGTTGTCAAAGGACAGAAACCCCACAAATGAAGTTTCCTTCATGAAGAGCTAAAGACATGAGGGAAAAGTTGAAAGATCTGGCTCCTGAAGGAAGCCATGTTTTGTATGAAGTCAGCCATGGGGAGGGGAACCCATCAGGGCTGTCATCAAAAGATGGAAACTGTAAAAATCACCCTTGGGAATGCTGCTACTATCACAGAAAATGGCAGCCATACCTTGGTTGCTCCAATGCAGTACATGTCACGGGTGACTGGGCACAGTTTGGTTAGCACTTTGACACAGTACACCCCCTCAGGCAAGGAGTCAGGACGGAGATCAACAAGGCAGCGGTACCTGAGGGGAGGAAGGGCAAGGGTGTGAGGAAGAAGAAGACGACATTGGATTTATATTCCGCCCTCCACTCAAGAGTCTCAGAGCGGCTCACAATCTTCTTTATCTCCCTCCCCCTCAACAGAAACCCTGTGAGGTGGGTGGGGCTGAGAGGACTCTCACAGCAGCTGCCCTTTCAAGGACAACCTCTGCCAGAGCTCTGGCTGACCCAAGGCCATGCCAGCAGGTGCAAGTGGAGGAGTGGGGAATCAAATCCGGTTCTCCCAGATAAGAGTCTGCACACTTAACCACTATGCCAAACTGGCTCTGTCTGGGGCACCTGCCCCAAATCGATTCTCAAACAAGAATGAATTCGCGCTAATGGCTCGTCCCACATGGAAGTGGCTAAAACCGGGTGACGTTAACAAACTGCTGTCAACAGCAGGGTGGTACAACCCTGTGAGATCTAGCCCAACATGAAACATAAGTCCATTCAAGCCCAAACAGAACTGTTTAGACCTCCATCTTGGATTTCTCCTCAGAACAATTGTGACTTCTGACTTCAGCACTGTTATCCCTACACAGCTTCTGGATTGTTTCTGACAGGCTGGGCAAGCTTGGACCCCCTAGCTTTGACCCTGTCATTCAGGACCCAAATATGTGTGGGTCAGGAAAATATGGGGGCTTGAAAGGGCTACATCCAAGTGGAAAGCTTATGACCTTTTTTAGGGTCTAAGTATGTCATTTCAGACATAAGAAAGAACTAGCCACAGCGTATTGTTGGAACTCTCTGTCTGGGGCAGTGGTGCTCTGTATACTTGGTGCTCGGGGGGGACACAGTGGGAGAGCTTCTAGTGTCCTGGCCCCACTGATGGAACTCCTGAGGGAGCCTGGTTTCTTTTGGCCACTATGTGACACAGAGTGTTGGACTGGACGGGCCATTGGCTTGATCCAACATGGCTTCTCTTATGTTCTTCTGTGACACAGAGTGTTGGAATGGATGGGCCATTGGCCTGATCCAACATGGCTTCTCTTATGTTCTTTTGTGACACAGAGTGTTGGATTGGATGGGCCATTGGCCTGATCCAACATGGCTTCTCTTTTGTCTGGGGCAGTGGTGCTCTGTATACTTGGTGCTCGGGGGGGACACAGTGGGACAGCTTCTAGTGTCCTGGCCCCACTGATGGAACTCCTGAGGGCGCCTGGTTTTTTTTGGCCACTATGTGACACAGAGTGTTGGACTGGATGGGCCATTGGCCTGATCCATCATGGCTTCTCTTGTTCTCTTATGTCTGGGGCAGTGATGCTCTGTATTCTTGGTACGGGGGGGGGGGGGGCACAGTGGGAGGGCTTTTAGTGTCCAAGCCCCACTGGTGGACTTCCTGATGGCACCATAGAATAACAACAGATTTCCAAATGGCAGAGATCAATTCCCCTGGAGAAAATGGCTACGTGGAAGGGTGGGCCCTAGGGCCTTATACCCTACTGAGGTTCCTCCTCACCCCCAAGCCCCGCCCTCCCCAGGATCCACCTCCAAATCTTTAGGAATTTCCCAACCAGGAGCTGGCAACCCTAATTATGGGACATTATAGTGTGTATTAACCATAATGTCCTGATCTGGCTGGCCCAGGCTATGGCCATCTTGAAAGATCTGGGAAGCTACGCAGGGCCAGCCCTGTTTAGTGCCTGCATGGGAGACCACCAAGAAAGTCCAGGGTAGCTACGCAGAGGCAGGCAACAGCAAACTACCTCTGAACGTCTCTTGCCTTGAAAGCCCTTCAGGGTTGCCACTTTCCACACACCTGGTCGCTGAGGGAATTACCTTTAGCAATTTCCTCAGCACCTTTTCACCATTATCTGCAAGGGGTTCTTCTTTCAGATGGAGGTGTCCCTAACACAGGGATGTGGGGGGCACGCTACAGGTAGGCTGACTGCGTCTTCCCATGATGCGTTCCCGGACTGGAGCCCCCCCCCCCCCTTTCCCTGTACCTCTCTGTGAAGATCCTGAAAGGGATGCGGACGGGGAAACCTTCTTTGCGGATGCGGATGGTCTCCAGAATCCCCGAGTACTTCAGCTGGGCACCGACGACGTCCTCCTCAAAGAGGCCCGGCTTCTGGGTGAGGAAACATGGGGGGTCTGAACAAAGGAGCCAATCAAAACTTATTTACTCTGTACATTTTTGAAATCCCACTTTCCCTCCAATGATGTCATCATTCTTCCCTCTTGTATTTTATCCTCACAACAACCCTGTGAGGTAGGCAAGGCTGAGGAAGAGGGAGAGAGAAGAAGAGCAGCTGGCCCAAGGTCGCCCAGCAAGCTTCGTGGCAAGAGCGGAGATCTGAACTTGGGTCTCGCCGAGTCCAACACTGTAACCACCATACCACATAAGAACATAAGAGAAGCCATGTTGGATCAGGCCTATGGACCATCCAGTACAACACTCTTTTTCATGCAGTGGCCAAAAAACACATGCACCATCAGTAGGTCCATCAGTACGGCCACGACACTAGAAGCCCTCCCACTGTGCCCCCCCCCCCAAGCACCAAGCATACAGAGCATCACTGTCCCAGACAAAAGAGAAGCCATGTTGGATCAGGCCAACAAAAGAGAAGCCATGTTGGATCAGGCCAATGGCCCATCCAGTCCAACACTCTGTGTCACATAAGAACATAAGAGAAGCCATGTTGGATCAGGCCAATAGCCCATCCAGTCCAACACTCTGTGTCACATAGTGGCCAAAAAAACCCAGGCGCCCTCAGGAGTTCCATCAGTGGGGCCAGGACACTAGAAGCTCTCCCACTGTGTCCCCCCCAAGCACCAAGTATACAGAGCACCACTGTCCCAGACAAAAGAGAAGCCATGTTGGATCAGGCCAACAAAAGAGAAGCCATGTTGGATCAGGCCAATGGCCCATCCAGTCCAACACTCTGTGTCACAGAAAAACATAAGAGAAGCCATGTTGGATCAGGCCAACTGGCCCATCCAGTCCAATACTCTGTGTCACAGTGGCCAAAAAAACCCAGGCGCCCTCAGGAGTTCCATCAGTGGGGCCAGGACACTAGCAGCTCTCCCACTGTGTCCCCCCCAAGCACCAAGTATACAGAGCACCACTGCCCCAGACAAAAGAGAAGCCATGTTGGATCAGGCCAACAAAAAAGAAGCCATGTTGGATCAGGCAATGGCCCATCCAGTCCAACACTCTGTGTCACAGAAGAACATAAGAGAAGCCATGTTGGATCAGGCCAATGGCCCATCCAGTCCAACACTCTGTGTCACAGAAGAACATAAGAGAAGCCATGTTGGATCAGGCCAATGGCCCATCCAGTCCAACACTCTGTGTCACAGAAGAACATAAGAGAAGCCATGTTGGATCAGGCCAATGGCCCATCCAGTCCAACACTCTGTCTCACAGAAAAACATAAGAGAAGCCATGTTGGATCAGGCCAACTGGCCCATCCAGTCCAATACTCTGTGTCACAGTGGCCAAAAAAAACCAGGCGCCCTCAGGAGTTCCATCAGTGGGGCCAGGACACTAGAAGCTCTCCCACTGTGTCCCCCCCAAGCACCAAGTATACAGAGCACCACTGCCCCAGACAAAAGAGAAGCCATGTTGGATCAGGCCAACAAAAGAGAAGCCATGTTGGATCAGGCCAATGGCCCATCCAGTCCAACACTCTGTCTCACAGAAGAACATAAGAGAAGCCATGTTGGATCAGGCCAATGGCCCATCCAGTCCAACACTCTGTGTCACATAGTGGCCAAAAAAAACCAGGCGCCCTCAGGAGTTCCATCAGTGGGGCCAGGACACTAGAAGCTCTCCCACTGTGTCCCCCCCAAGCACCAAGTATACAGAGCACCACTGCCCCAGACAGAGTGTTCCAACAATACGCTGTGGCTAGTAGCCGCTGGTGGACCTCTGCTCCGTATGTCGATCCAATCCCTTCTTGAAGCTCTCTATGCACTGTCTTTCTGTGCATCTGTACACATATATTCACAATTGGGGCCATCAGATCACATCGTTCCCATGCCATAGTGGCCCCATTTAGAGACCGCTCCTCCTTATTTCCAAAACACCCTGTGCAAAGAGGTGCTCAATAGGGAGAGAGTTAGGGGACATATGGCGGAGAGGCAAAAAGGAAATAAGTTAGGCTTAAGAGGGAGCAGCGGACTGAGAAAAGGAGTAAGAGACTCCAGCTGAGGAATTAGCACCATTGGCTTCATCACACGGTTGTGGAACCCAACGTTCCAAACGGGTTTTTTGTAGCAGGAGCTCCTTTGCATATTAGGCCACACACCCCTGATATAGCCAATCCTCCAAGAGTTTACAGGGCTTGTTGTGTCCTAGGTTCAAATGGAGAACTGTTACTTTTGGAGGGAACTGTTACTTTTGGAGGGAAGCTGAACAAGCCAAGCTTGTACTCCACACCAGGGTTCCAGAGAAGGCCTAAGCGTGCCCAATCAGGGGAAGGATTGAAACATAAGTAGCCAATCAACATCTAGGCTCATACTGTACCCTGATAGGCCCTTAGGCCTCTGTAAATAGCCAATCCATGTACATAGTTAAGGTCCAATCAGAAGGGGGCAAGAATTGTATAAAGGAGCGGGAGGTTTGAATAGAGCTCAGTCTGTGTTTGTGTTCCTGAAGTAAAGCTTGCTGAAATCACTCCCCGACTCTGGTCTCTTACTGCGCCGACCCCAGTACTTTACAGGGCTCTTTGTACAGGGCCTACCATAAGCTCTTGGAGGATTGGCTACATCAGCGGGGTGTGGCCTACTATGCAAAGGAGTTCCTGCTATTAAAAAAAGGCCTGCTCGTGTGTATGTCTATAGCTGTTGACTGAACATCTGATGAAGTGAGGTCAGGGGTGGGGGGGGGGAGTGGGGTTAACTGCAAGACAGGCGGTTACTACTCTGGATCAAGTCTATGCAGCTTTATTTAGTTCTGCATCATTCAGAGTCCCCCTTTCTCACCAGGACTCAAGGTGGGTTGTATATAGCAGGTTAGTACAATCAACACAGTGAGACATCCAATAGCCAGTGCATTAGGATTTTTGGAAACTGGGAACCACCGGAAAGAACTGAAGCTTAGTGCAAGTATTCACATGACGCGTGATTAAACGTACAGAGATTACATCATAAGATCCTACTATAAGAAGCTACACAACAACATAGACCAGGGGTAGCCAGATGGCAGCTCAGCAGCCACATGTGCTCTTTCACGCATATTGTGCGGCTCTTGAAGCCTCCACCACCCCATCAGCCAGCTTGGAGAAGGCATTTCTCTCTTGAAATCGCTTAGAATCACAGAGTTGGAAGGGATCCCCAGGGTCATTTAGTCCACCCCCCTGCACAATGCAGGAAATTCACAAATACCTCCCCCCTAAATTCACAGGATCAGCATTGCTGTCAGATGGCCATCTAGCCTCTGTTTTAAAAACTCCTAGGAAGGAGAGCCCACCACCTCCCGAGGAAGCCTGTTCCACTGAGGATCTGCTCTAAACTCACAAATCCCTCCCCCTAAATTCACAGGATCTTCATTGCTGTCAGATGTCCATCTAGCCTCTGTTGAAAAACCTCCAAGGAAGGAGAGCCCACCACCTCCTGAAGAAGCCTGTTCCACTGAGGAACTGCTCTAAACTCACAAATCCCTCCCCCTAAATTCACAGGATCCTCATTGCTGTTAGATGGCCATCTAGCCTCTGTTTTAAAACCTCCAAGGAAGGAGAGCCCGCAACCGCAACCTCCCGAGGAAGCCTGTTCCACTGAGGAACCGCTCTAACGGTCAGGAAGTTCTCCCTAATGTTGAGCCGGAAACTTTTTTGATTTAATTTCAACCCGTTGGTTCTGGTCCTACCTTCTGGGGCCAAGTCAAGTCAGCTGGAGAATGCATTTAATGTTAGTTGCTTTCTTTCCACCTCTTCCTCCCCATCTATTTGCCTTCCTTCCATCCTCCCTCCCTCCCTCCTTTCAGACATCTGACGTTTATTCAATGTGGCTGGTATGTTAAGCAAGTTTGACCACCCCTGGTATAGACTGCAGTCCCAGTTATTCATCCAGGGAAGTTTATGAACCATTTTGGACAATGCAAACCCCATCAGCTCTGCAAAAAAGCCCTCTTAAGTAGTTCAGTTTTGCATTGTGTAAATACATGAACTCATGAAGCGGCTTTATCCTGAATCAGACCCCGGGTCCATCAAGGTCAGTATTGGCTACTTATCAGCTCTCCAGGGTCTCAGGCAGAGGTCTTTCACATTATTTGCTCTCTGGTCCTTTCAACTGGAGATGCTGGGGATTGAACCTGGGAACTCTCACATGCCCAGCAGATGCTCTGCCACTGAGCTACGGCCCCTTCCATTAACAGGAGATGAAGTAAACCGGCTCAGAATCACAGCCAGACTGCCCCACCCACTCTCGGCCTTCAAGTACAACAAACCACCTACCTTTTTATTGTTGGGTTTGATGCACCGGACAAAGAAAGGGTTACATCTGCGAAGAGAGAAAGACACACAATGAAGTCGAACCTTTTCATGGGCAAAACAGCGCAACTTGAACAGAGAGAACCACAAATGTAATGGAGATACCCGGCTTCCTCTAAAGGAGGAAGGAAAAGGGACCATCCAAGAATTTGCAGACAGAAGATTCGAACATACCTCACCAGCTTAAGTACGTTAATAAACTGGAGGGATTTCTGTCCTCCTAAACTCTTCTCAAGGGCTTTGAACAAGCCACCACACTGATAGAACAAAAAAAAAAAAAAACCTTCATATCAAATGCCAGTCCCCTATGATACAAATGTTTGAAAAGGCAATGTCTGGAAGAAGAAGAAGAAGAAGAAGAAGAAGAAGAAGAAGAAGAAGAAGAAGAAGAAGAAGAAGAAGAAGAAGAAGAAGAAGAAGAAGAAGAAGAAGAAGAAGAAGAAGAAGAAGAAGAAGAAGAAGAAGAAGAAGAGGAAGAAGAAGAAGACGACGATGACCACCCTGTGGTGGAGAGCAAGAAGACAATTAGATAGGATATTGAGGTCAACATCTCTCCTTTTAAGTGACATTTCTTGTCTGTCTTCAGATTGCTACTGTCAGAGCAATTCCCCCCTCCTCAGAAGTGCCACACTCAATCTTATCCTCACCCTCAGCCAGAGATGTAGTTAAGAACCTATCTCAATCTCTCCTCTTTCCTACCAAGTAGGTTAATTCCTAAATAAACCTTTTATCTACTGTTTAATCAGGTTGTACACCATTGCTGTGTTAATTACTCTGCCAGCAACAAAAAGTCCACCCTCAAAAACATATCAAGGAAACAGGTCTGTGTGTGCAGGGGGTGGGGAAATGCAACATGAAAACATCTGCACACAAAGCTAATATTCTGAATAATACACAAAAATCTTTCGAATAAAACACAAAAAGCTAATCTTCAATAATACACAAAAATACAAAAGTCAAATGCAAACAGCCTGTCATTCTGTGAAGTGATGGTCTCAAATGAAGGTTTCTACGTTCTTTACTCACTGTTTGCATTTTCAGTTTCAACTGCCCATTAGAACAGCAAATATAGAATGTCAGAATTAAATGCTAAAAATTTAAATATTCATGGACTTAAATACTTTTAAGTCTTTAATTGACTTAATGTGCATTGCTCCTTTTTTTTTGTTCAGTCGGACAGTCGAGTCCGACTCTTTGCGACCCCATGGACCAAGTCACGCCAGGGCCCTCCTGTCTTCCACCATCCTCTGAAGTCTGCTCAAATTCGTGTTCACCATCCTCTGAAGTCTGCTCAAATTCGTGTTTGTTACATCAGTCCAGCCATCTCATCTTTTGCTGTCCCTTTCTTCTTTTGCTTTCTGTCTTTCCCAGCATCAAGGTCTTCTCCAGTGAGTGCTCCCTTCTCATTCCATGGCCAAAGTATTTGAGCTTCAGCTTCAGCATCTGACCTTCCAGGGAACAGTCTGGATTGATTTCTCTTAGGGCTGACTGATCTGATCTTCTTGCATTCAAGGGACTCTCAAGATTTTTCTCCAGCACCACAGCTCGAAAGCATCTATTCTTCTGCGCTCAGCCTTTCTTATGGTTCAACTCTCACAGCCATACATCACTACGGGGAATACCATCGCTTTGACTATACGGACTTTTGTTGGCAGATGGCTGGGGCTGATGGAGTTGTAGGCAAAAAACATCTGGAGAGCTACTGTTGGCCACCCTGCAGTAGAGCTATTCAAAGTCCTAAAAGATGATGCTGTTAAAGTGATGCACACATTATTCCAACAAATCTGGAAAACGCAACAGCGGCCACAGGATGGAAAAGATCAGTTTATATTCCAATCCCAAAGAAGGCCAATGACAAGGAGTGTTCAAACTATCGCACCATTGCACTCATTTCACATGCCAGCAAGGTCGTGTTAAAGATCCTACAAGCTAGGCTTCAGCAGGATGTCGATCGGGAACTACCAGAAGTTCAAATGGGTTTCGGAGAGCAGAGGAACTAGAGATCAAATTGCCAACATTCGCTGGATTATGGAGAAAGCACGGGAGTATCAGAAAAACGTCTATTTCTGTTTCATTGACTACACTAAAGCCTTTGATTGTGTGGATCACAACCAACTATGGCAAGTCCTCAAAGAGATGGGAGTACCAGACCATCTCACATGTCTACTAAGAAACCTGTCAAGAAGCAACTGTCAGAACAGGATATGGAACAACTGATTGGTTTAGAATAGGAAAAGGAGTTTGACGAGGATGTATATTGTCACCCTGCTTATTTAATTTCTATGCAGAGTACATCATCGGAATGCCGGCCTGGATAAAGCACAAGCCGGAATTAAGATCGCCGGGAAAAACATCAACAACCTCAGAAATGCAGATGATACCTCTTGTTGAGGCTGAAAGAGGAGAGCACAAAAGTAGGCTTGAAACACAACATCAAAAAAAACTAAGATCGTGGCATCTGGCCCATCACCCGAGGCAAATGGAAGGGGAAGACATGGAAGTAGTGACAGGACTTCACATTTCTGGGATCCAAGATCACTGCAGATGGTGACTGCAGCCATGAAATTAAGACACGTTTGCTCCTTGGGAGGACAGCTATGGCGAACCTGGGCAGTATAATAAAAGTAGAGACATCACCCTGCAACAAAGCCGTGCAGTCAAAGTGATGGTATTCCCAGTAGTAATGTATGGCTGTGAGAGCTGGACATAAGGAAGGCAGAGCACAGAAGAACAGATGCTTTTGAGCTGTGGTGCTGGAGAAGACTCGAGAGTCCCTCGGACTGCAAGAAGATCCAATCAGTCAGTCCTAAGGGAAATCAACCCAGACTGTTCCCTGGAAGGTCGGATGCTGAAGCTGAAGCTCAAATACTTTGGCCACCCAATGAGAAGGGAGCACTCCCTGGGGAAGACCCTGATGCTGGGAAATGCATATTTCAAAGCAGATTTTAAGCAATTTAAGAGTCAATGAGCATTTAAGCCAATTTAATGTATCTAGTGCTTGCATTTGTTTTTTAATGTATCTTTTGTTGTTGTTGTTCAGTCGCACAGTCGAGTCCGACTCTTTGCGACCCCATGGACAAAGTCACACCAGGCCCTCCTGTCTTCCACCACTCTCGAGTCTGCTCAAAGTTACATCAGTAACGCTGTCCAGACTTCTCCTCTTTTGCCGTCCCCTTCTTCTTTTGCCTTCTGTCTTCTCTTAGAGATTCATTGACTTTAAAATCTCTTAAATTGGCTTGAATGCTCATGGACTTAATGCTCATGGCTGCTGGAGACCACTGAATGCAGACCTCCCCCCAGGGGTTCATCCATGTCTGGACTGGCAAAAGCCTAGGGTTGCCAAGTCCAATTCAAGAAATATCTAGGGACTTTGGGGGTGGAGCCAGGAGACTTTGGGGGTGGAGTCAGGAGGCATTGAGGGTAGAGCCAGAACCAAGGTTGTGACAAGCGTGATTGAACTCCAAAGGGAGTTCCAGCCATCACATTTAAAGGGATCGCGCACTTTCTAAATGCCTTCCCTCCATTGGAAATAATGAAGGATAGGGGCACCTCCTTTGGGGGCTCGCAGAATTGGACTCCCTGGTCCAATGCTTTTGAAACTTGGAGGGTATTTTGAGGAGAGGAACTGGATGCTATGCTGGAAATTTGGTGCTCTACCTCAAAAAACAGCTCCCTCAGAGCCCCAGATACCCGTGGGTCATATTCTCCATTATACTGGTCTCCATAGGGAATAACGGAGTGCTCAGCAGACATTTCCCCCCCCCCCCTGCTTTCTGATGACCCTGAAGCAGGGGGAGGGCCTCCAAACTGGGGGATTCCCTGCCCCCACCTGGGGACTGGCAACCCTACAAATGCCCCTCCTTGCTCACCTTTCCATTTTCTCCACAAGCTCCAAAAGCGACTGCTGGAATCTGGAGGCGATGGTGGGGGGCTTGTACTTCCGTCTGCTGGAGCTGCTCATCCCCATCATGGTGGTCGCTGGCCACCAGCTGAGCGTGGCTGAAGAACAGGTTCGCTACCAACTGGGGCAAAATAAAAAAAAGAGGCGAGGGCCAGCAGCTAAGAACCAGGCAATGCTAAGGTGGCTCACGACTTAATAAAAAGAGCCAATCCGAATAAAACCCTAATCTTTTAGAAACTGAAGAACAACTGATCGGTAAACACTACGTCTCACGAATCAAAAGCCCACTGGAAGAGAAACAGCCTTATTATGAAAACTATGTTGCGTAGGTCCCTAACTAACCTGTAGTGGGTGCCAGTTCCAAAAGGCAGGGGCAGCAACCGAAAAGGTCCCGTTTCTCACAAATGCAGTCTTGACATGGCAGTCAGCCTGCCTATAAGGACAACTGTGTAATAAAAAAAACCCGCTAAGAGACACCATACATTTTAAACAAAAAGACAGTGTAAAGGTCAGTGGTGTTCTGACAAAACTTGCACATAAAACTTCAAATAGAAAAGAGCATGTAGCAAAAAAAACATTAACAGAAGAGAGTTCAAAAACAGTCTTTCCAATCACAAAGGAGTGACAATATTCCAGTATTTAGTACATGGAACTAAAATAAGCCCTTCCAAAGACGTCTGTTCTAGATATCAAGACGTTTCATCTGTCTTTCTTCACTGGAACCCAATCTTTACAATGCATTTACAGGAGACCAACAAGGTCAGAACATGTCTGTAAGATTTCCAGTTCTCAAAAAGAAGTTCCAGTGATAAATAAGCCTCCAAACTGAAGAAAAGATGGATGAAAAGTCTTGATACCTAGAACAGACGTCTTGGGAAGGGCTTATTTTAGTTCCATGAACGAAATACTGGAATATTGTCACTCCTTTGTGATTGGAAAGGCTGCTTCTGACTGTCTTCTGTTAATGTCTTTTTGCTACATGCTCTTTTCCAGTTTGGTGTAGTGGTGAAGTGTGTGGACTCTTATCTGGAAGAACCGGGTTTGATTCCCACTCCTCCACTTGCACTGCTGGATTGGCCTTGGGTTCACCATTAGCTCTGGCAGAGGTTGTCCCTTGAAAGGGCAGCTGCTGTGAGAGCCCTCTCATCCCCATCCACCTCACAGGAGGTCGTTGTGTGGGGGGAGAAGATACAGGAGATTGTAAGCCGCTCTGAGTCTCTGATTCAGAGAGAAGGGCGGGTATAAATCTGCAGTCTTCTTCCTCTTCTTCTCAGCCCCACCCACCTCACAGGGTGTCTGTTGTGGGGGGAGAAGATACAGGAGATTGTAAGCCGCTCTGAGTCTCTGATTCAGAGAGAAGGGTGGGGTATAAATCTGCAGTCTTCTTCCTCTTCTTCTCAGCCCCACCCACCTCACAGGGTGTCTGTTGTGGGGGGGGAGAAGATACAGGAGATTGTAAGCCGCTCTGAGTCTCTGATTCAGAGAGAAGGGCGGGGTATAAATCTGCAATTCTTCTTCTTCTTCTTCTTCTTCTTCTTCTTCTTCTTCTTCTTCTTCTTCTTCTTCTTCTTCTTCTTCTTCTTCTTCTTCTTCTTCTTCTTCTTCTTCTTCTATTTGAAGTCCTATGTGCAAGTTTTTGTCAGAACACCACTGACCTTTACATTACGCTGTCTTAAATTTATGGTGTCTCTTAGCATTTTTTTTTATTTACACAGCTGTACGCTTAGATCCTGTAGTTTCGCTATAAGGAGAACTGGGCTGAACCTGAGAGACACAGTAGCTCACAGAAAGAGAAGCAACGCATCGTGGGCACAGTTCCCAGGATAGGAAAAGCTTTAAAGACAGCAGTGTCAGTGGCAAGTGAGTGCAGCGTAGTGGTGCCCCCAAGACCATGCTGGCCCCCTGATCTTTTCTTCAGTTTTGTTTCCCCAAACTCTGTTATCAATGCCCCCCCCCCCAGAAGACAGACAGAGAACAACCCGAACACCTACTTTGACCTTACTGTTGACAAAAAGTTCCAGGACGTCTTGACGTACTTGGTCATAGTTTTTATCCAAAAACTTGTGCACCTGGGCGAGGCAGACAAAAAAAAAAAACAAATCACCCCGTTTTTGACAAGCTGCAATCCTAGGATCCTGTTCTGCCTCTCTACACATGCTCGTGAAGCTGCAATGTCCCTTTTTGGAGGCACGGTGACCAGAACCGTATGCAGTATTCAGCCAAACAGATTCCACGACACTGCAGGTACAGTTTCCTCCAAAACTATTTTAACATCTCTGCTAGGGTTGCCAATCCCCAGGTGGGGGCAGGGGATCCCCCGGTTTGGAGACCCTCCCCCCGCTTCAGGGTCGTCAGAAAACGGCGGGGAGGGGAGGGAAATGTCTGCTGGGAACTCTATTATTCCCTATGGAGATTTATTCCCATAGAAAATCATAGAGAATTGAGCCGCGGGTATCTGGGGCTCTGGGGGGGCTGTTTTTGGGGGTAGAGGCACCAAATCTTCAATATAGCATCTCCCCAAAATATCCCCCAAGTTTCAAAAAGATTGGACCAGGGGGTCCAATTCTATGAGCTCCAAAAGAAGGTGCCCCATCTTTCATTATTTCCTGCAGAAGGAAGAAATTGAGGTGTGCCGTCCCTTTCAATGTGATGGCCAGAACTCCCTTTGGAGTTCAATGATGCTTGTCACAGCCTTGATCTTGGCTCCACCCCTAATGTCTCCTGGCTCCACCCCCAAAGTCTCCTGGCTCCACCCCCAAAATCCCCAGATAGTTCTTGAATTGGACTTGGCAACCCTAATCTCTGCGCGTCCTGGTTTTGGAGCAGGAGCAGAGGGTCTTATCACATTCCAGCAGTGCCGGATTAAACCCTGTGGAGGCCCCTAGGCAGTCGAAACCTTGGGGGGCCCCTCGCAAATTATCTCAGAGTGCCCACTCCACGTCCCCCGCTGCAGCCTGCAGGCACCTTCTGAAAAGCCCCTTTTTACTAAACTGCGGGGGAGAGGCAGAGAGAGGCAAACTTGGCGACGACGCCAGCAGCAGCCACACCAGGCAAGTCGGGCAAAGAGCGGCTCAGTTGCTGGCTGCGTGTGCAGGCTGGGAGGGCTGCAAGCAGGGGGGAAACTGGAGGGAAAGCTGACCCAGGGCCCCTAAAAGTTTGGGGGCCCATAGACCAGTGCCTACTTGGCCTAATTTTAATCCGGCCCTGCATTCTAGCTCCTCCCCCTTTTTTGTTTGCTCTTGGGAGTAGGGTTGCCAATCCCCAGGTGGGGGCAGGGGATCCCCCGGTTTGGAGGCCCTCCCCCCGCTTCAGGGTCATCAGAAAGCGGGGGGAGGGGAGGAAAATGTCTGCTGGGAACTCTAGTATTCCCTAGGGAGATTTATTCCCATAGAAAATAATGGAGAATTGATCCGCGGATATCTGGGGCTCTGGGGGGGCCTGTTTTTTCAGGTAGAGGCACCAAATTTTCAGTATAGCATCAAGTGCCTCTCCCCAAAATAACCCCTAAGTTTCAAAAAGATTGGACCAGGGGGTCCAATGCTATGAGCCCCAAAAGAAGGTGCCCCATCCTTCATGATTTCCTATGGAAGGAAGGCATTGAAAATGTGTGCCATCCCTTTAAATGCGATGGCCAGAGCTCCCTTTGGAGTTCAATTATGCTTGTCACACCCTTGATCTTGGCTCCACCCCCAAAGTCCCCAGATATTTCTTGAATTGGACTTGGCAACCCTACTTGGGAGACTCCCCGCCACTCACCTGGTAGGTGACTTTGCCAGCGTAATGCTTAATGGTGAACTCCGGCAGCGGCATCTTTGGCTTGCAGTACAACTCGTTGGAACCATGGTGGTAGTGACACTTCTGGAGAAACGTGTGGTCCGTCGCCTGGAAAGACGGAGGAAGAATTCAGCAGAGGGGGGACATGATCCCAATGGGATCTGGGAAGCCTGTGTTCAAAGTCAACTTTGCTATGGACCCACTCTCCAGATTACAGCTTTACAGTGAGCAGAAGCTAGAGCAGGGATGTCAAACATGCCACCCAGGGGCCAAATCAGGCCCCCCGGAGGGCTCCTATCAGCCCCCTCCCCCTGAGCAACCGGCTGTCATCTGCTTCCTTCTCCCTCTCGCTCCCTTCTGCATCACAGCTTGCTTTGCCAGGCTTGCTCAATCGCTCAGGAGCTACAGAGCAAAGTCTCTATTTTCTCCATTGGCTGAGGATGGAGGGAGGGAGATCTTGCTGTGCAAGGCTCTCTCAATCACACAGCAGAGCTACTGAGCCAAGTCTCTCTCTCTTCTATTGGCTGAGGCTCCTCCCCCTCCTGGTCCCCTGGGGAAGGAAGGAAAGAGTCGGGGCTTCCTTTGCCCAGTTCCCTGGATCCCATGGGAGAGAAAAGTACCTTTAAGCCCAACACGCAATACTTCTTTAAGCATGTTCCATTTTAAGATTTTTTTTTAAATCCTTAATTGTGTTTATATCTCCAGTCCCTAGGGTTGCCAAGTCCAATTCAAGAAATATCTGAGGACTTTGGGGGTGGAGCCAGGAGACATTGGGGGCGGAGCCAGGAGCAAGGGTGTGACAAGCATAATTGAACTCCAAGGGAGTTCTGGCCATCACATTTAAAGGGACAGCACACCTTTTAAAATGTCTTCCTTCCATAGGAAATAATGAAGGATAGGGGCACCTTCTTTTGGGGCTCATACAATTGGACCCCCTGGTCCAATTGTTTTGAAACTTGGGGGAGAGGCACTAGATACTATAATGAAAATTTGGTGCCTCTATCACAAAAAACAGCTCCCCAGGAGCCCCCGAAACCTCCAGATCAATTCCCCATTATACCCTATGAGAATCAATCTCCACATAGAGAATAATGAAGTGCTCAGCAGACGTTTCCCTGTCCCCCACAGTTTCTGGTGACTCTGAAGCGAGGGACTGGCCTCTCTACTCACGAGTTGCTGCCAACTTCTTCCAAGTAACACAGACACCCCATCCCAAGAGGAAGCCTTTCCAGTCGGAGACTGGAGCCTCCGGAGGGGGGGGGGGAAATCACATGGTGGCTTCGGGGGCGGGGCTTCCCCTCGCCGGCCAGCTGACTGGGGGCGGGAAGGAGTCTGGGAAAGCGGAAGAACCCCTGCCGGGACTTGGGGATTGGCAAGCCTACCAGTACCTGACATTACATTTTATGACAAACATTGCCCAACCTGACAAGTTCTCATTTGTGTCAGATCCAGCCCTCAGAACAATTGAGACCGACACCCCTGAGTTAGAGGGTTGGGCTACGATCTGGAAGATGCCGGTTTGAATCTCTACTCTGCCATGGAACTCTCTGGGCAACTTTAGGCCTTTTGACTCAAGCACCAATGAGCCTCTGAGTACGTGCAGAGTATCTTTCTTCTTCGGGAAGACCAACTCGAATTCATATGAGTGCTCTCCTACCCAACACAGAAATGTCAAGAGGCTTAGATGAAGATTCCCTCCTCAGGTTGCCAATCTCCAGGTAGGGCCTGGAGATCTTCTGCTTTTACAGATCATCTTCAGATGGCTGAGATCAGTTCCCCTGGAGAAAATGGCTGCTTCGTTGGATGAATTCTATGGCGTTGTACCCCAATGAAGTCCCTCCTCAAACTTTGCCACCTTCACCCTCTACTGCCAAAATCTCCAGGTATTTCCCCAATCCTGAGCTGGTGACCCTACTCCTCGGGTTGCCAACCTCCAGGTAGTGGCTTGAGATCTCCTGCGATTACAACGGATTGCCAGAGACACCCGGAGAAAATGGCTACTTTGGAAAGTAAACTCTATGGGAGGGGTGTCGAACTCATGAGGGCCGGATCTGACATAAACGAGACCTTGTCGGGCTGTGTCATAAAATGTAATGCCAGGTAGCAGAGATATAAACTTTATAAAGGACACAGACAAACACAAAGATTTTTAAAAAAATCTTTAAAAGTTAGCACTCATTAAAGATGCTTTCTTTGTATCTCCCATGTGATCCAGGGAAGTGGGCAAAGGAAGCTCTGGCTCTTTCCTTCCTCCCTCAGGGGACCAGGAGGAGGGGGAGCCTCAGCCAATGGAGAAAACAGAGGCTTTGCTCTGTAGCTCCTGTGTGATTGAGCAAGCCTGGCAAAGCAAGCTGAGATGCGGAAGGAAGCAAGAGAGAGGGAGAAGGAAGCAGATGACAGCCAGTTGCTCGGGGGCCTGATTCGGCCCCTGGGTTGCATGTTTGACACCCCTGCTCTATGGCATTCTATGCCATTGAACTCCCTCCCCTCCCCAAACTCCCCCAACCCCAAATCTCCAAGTATTTCCCCACCCAGAGCTGCCAATCCTACCCCTCACACCTCCTGGACACTCCCCCCCTCAACCTCAGCATCACAGGAAATGAAGCTCACACACACATACACTAAGAGTGAATTTTGTCCCCCCAATCCTCCCCATTTTGTGACCACCCCCAGCCTCCCCCAAAGAATGTCACCTGAGGGAAGCTGCTTTGATCGTCCAGGATCCGCAAGATCCCGTAAGGCTTCTGGGCAATAAGGTCGATACACGGCTGGTTGTCGTTGAACGGGATTTCCCTCCACTCGATCTGCTCCCGGATATATTCCTCCTGAACCCAGAACCGAGAGGTTAAGGTTGCGGCCAAGAGTCGAGCTGCTGTTGATTTCAAAGCTCATCTCTGCCGTTCATCCACTAGGTGGCCTCTGTCTTTCAGGCAGATTCTACGCCTGGCCCGCTTTGCAGGGCGGTTGTGAAGATCACAGCCAGCTCATAGGGGTGAAGCACTTTCATATGATAAAAACACCCTATGAATGCTGGGTATGGTTATTTGGCAGCAATCTGTAACACTTGGACACCTCTGGGCAAAGAGATCGAGAAAGCCTCACCTGTTCTTCCTTGAAAACGATCTTGTTGAAGAAGAATTGGATGTACTCATTGGCATAATTGATGCACAGTTGCTCAAAACTGTTGAAGCCCAGATCCTGTTTGCAAAGCAGAAAGATATTTTACTTTGAGAGAGAGAGGAAAAGGAAGAAGAAGATGATGATAATATTGGATTTATATCACGCCCTATACTCTGAATTTCAGAGTGGTCACAATCTCCTTTCTCTTCCTCCCCCACAACAGACACCCTGTGAGGTGGTTGGGGTTGAGAGAGCTTTGACAGCAGCTGCCCTTTCAAGGACAACCTCTGCAAGAGCTATGGCTGGCCCAAGGCCATTCCAGCCGCTGCAAGTGGAGGAGTGGGGAATCAAACCCAGTTCTCCCAGATAAGAGTCCGCGCACTTAATCACTACACCAAACTGGAGAGAGAGAGAGATATTATCTGTAATCAGCTCTTGTATCAGTTGGAAAGACTGCAGATCAGCTCTGGGTAAGAGTCCAGGATTTGAGTTTGAATTGAGGTTTCAGCCAGACAGATAATCAGATTTTCAGACATCAGATAACATTCCTAATGAAATCAAGCCCATTCTTAGAGAAGGTCATGTTCTTATCATTCAGCTAGAAAAAGAGGAAAATGAAGAAGAGGAGGGGGAGACTGGATTTATACCACACCTTTCACTACCCAAAGGAGTCTCAGAGCAGTTTACAATCTTCTTTCCCTTCTGCTCCCCACAACAGACACCCTGTGAGGTAGGTGGGGCTGAGAGAGCTCTGACATTGTATTGTGAGCCCTTTCTCACAATACAAGAACTCGGGGGCATTCGATGAAATTGCTGAGCAGACAGGTTAAAACGGATAAAAGGAAGTACTTCTTCACCCAAAGGGTGATTAACATGTGGAATTCACTGCCACAGGAGGTGGTGGTGGCCACAAGCATAGCCACCTTCAAGAGGGGGTTAGATAAAAATATGGAGCAGAGGTCCATCAGTGGCTATTAGTCACAGTGTGTGTGTGTGTGTGTGTGTGTGTGTGTATGTATGTATGTATGTATGTATGTATGTATATATATATACATAATTTTTTTTGGCCACTGTGTGACTCAGAGTGTTGGACTGGATGGGCCATTGGCCTGATCTAACATGGCTTCTCTTATGTTTTTATGTTCTCATGACAGAACCTGCTCTTAAGAGGAACAGCTTTGCGAGAACTTGCGAATGACTCAAGGATGCTTCAGCAGCTGAATGTAGAGGAGTGGGGAATCAAACCCGGCTCTGCCAGATAAGGATAAGGACTTAACCGCTACACCAAACTGGCTCTCAGGGGTCCCCAATGTGGTGTCCGCGGGCGCCCGCCAACAACTTTCTTAGCACTGAGTGTTTTTAAAAAGTGGGTGGGGCTTTAGCTCAGCAGGGTTGATTGGCTGTGCAGAATGTAAAGCATCCTGTTGTATATGGAGCTTTCCTGAGGAGGTTCCTTTGCATATGGAATAGCTGTTGGAATTCTAATCTTATCTGTAGTGAGTTTGTGAGATCTGCCGTAAATGTGGTAGAGTTGTGCCTAACCTAATTCCTTTCCATTGTAGGACTGGTTCTGCCTCCTACCTCAAAGCCATAGATGTCCAAGATGGCGATGGACAGGGCCTTTTGCTTGGGGTAGATGCGCCGGTTTATCCTCTCTGTGATCCAGTTGAAGAGCAAGGAGTAGAGGATTTTGGCAATGGCATCTCTGAGGGGGTGAAGAGAAAGTGAGAGAGCCCTTTAACAGAAGAACAACTGACAGTGCGATCCAGTCGTCAGCCTACCTGGCAGGGTGGTTGTTGTGCAGATAAAATGGAGGAGAACAAGCAAAAGCCCAGCAGAAACTCATTTGCATATTAAGCCACACCCCTGACATCACCATTGTTTCACCACAGGGCTTCTTTTGTAGAAAAATCTCAGCGGGAACTCATTTGTATATTAGGCCACACCCCCTGACATCACCATTGTTTCACGCAGGGCTTCTTTTGTAGAAAAAGCCCAGCAGGAACTCATTTAGATATTAGGCCACACCCCCTGACAGCACCATTGTTTCACACAGGGCTTCTCTTGTTGAAAAAGCCCAGCAGGAATTCATTTGTATATCAGGCCATACCGCCATTGTTTCACACAGGGCTTCTTTTGTAGAAAAAGCCCAGCAGGAACTCATTTGCATATTAAGCCACACCCCCGATGCCAAGCCAGCCGGAACTGCATTCCTGTGCATCCCTGCTCAATAAAAAGCCCTCTAAATATCTAAGTAAGTAGGCAAGCCAGACAATTAAACTGCTATTATAGTCAGAAAAATTTGTCCAGGAATTTATGTCCAAAGCTTTCAAAAAACCGTTTTGTCAACTGCAAGTGTGGGTTGTAGGATATGGACTCTGGACCTTCCAACGCCTTCTGTTCACCTGGCATCCATAGCGCTATCGACCGTGAGAGGGGTGAGGATCTTCTCCCTCAGGGTTTCCTGTCAGGGAAGAGGGGAAAGAATCACACTTGCCTCCCTTCCTCAGCTGCATAATGGCGGGAGATTTCCAGGTGCCACCTGGAGGATGGCAACCCTGTCTGGGATTCAAACAGGCATGTTCAGAACTGCCTGTCTCTATGTTGATCCACACAGCCAGGACAATGGGTCAGAGGAAGGAACTCTTGCCCGAGGTCTTGGCCATGATACACGTGTGGTCCTGCATACCCACCCCTCCCTTGATCCCGACTGCAGTTCATGGCTCTTGGCCTCCTTACCGTCACTTTGAAGGTAACCGCCTTCTGCAGGCATTCGGGGGAGATCTGCAAGAGCTCGGCCACAACCCGGATCTCCCTGGCGCTCACTACAGAAGCCACCTCCTGGTAATCGATCTGCAAAGCCCCATGTTCAGATCACTCAGAGGATCAAGCAATCCCACAAATTCACTACAGATAAGATTAGAATTCCAACAGCTATTTCATATGCAAAGAACCTCCTCCGGAAAGCTCCATATACAAAGGAACCTCCTCAGGAAAGCTCCATATACAAAGGAACATCCTCGGGAAAGCTCCATATACAAAGGAACCTCCTCAGGAAAGCTCCATATACAAAGGAACCTGCTCAGGAAAGCTCCTCCATTAACACGTCACAGTCTGGGATATTCTTACAAGATCATGACTCAGCCCTACCCCACCTTCCTGAGTAGATATAAATTCCTACCATTTTCTTTTTCTTTCCTCTCACTTTTGACACAGAGACAACTCTATCTTTCTGTGTTATACCTCTGAGGAAGCCGGTCACAGCTGCTGGCGAAACGTCAGGTACTACTTTGCCAAGACCACAGCCATGCAGTCTGGAAAATCTTCAGCAACTAATGATCTCATAAACTGATTCTCCATGTTCAGACTGGCCCCTCTCCCCCTCCCTGGCCACTACTTACCTCATATTTTTCAAAATAGACATTCCCCAGGTGGAGGATGGAAGACAGAATTCGGAAGATGCTGTTCTGGTCGTCGAGGCTGAAGTGAAGGGCCTCCATGGACGTCAACAGCCTGTGGAAGTCTTCTGCATCTGCTTTACCAGGAATCTCACAGTTCCCGCCCTGCGTAAGGATGAAGGGAGGGATCTGTCCCCATGGATATAACCCCGCAAGAAGGGTCTCTCCATCCTGAACTCAACTTTGGGGCTTTTATGTGCCACAAATGCCAACACCTGACAGGGTTTTTTTGTTTCATTGATGCTTTGGGGGCAAGGGGCATACCTGGTTCAGGTAAAAATATGTTTCGGCCTCTTGGAGGAAGAATTTGCGCTTCTGATGCCCAGGAAGGCCCGCCAACATCTCGTAAAAGATATGGTAATTCCGTTCATTATTGGCCTACATAAGAAGAAAGCACAGAGAGAAGGGCATTATCACTAGAAAAACCAGAACTCAGATACAGACATAGGTAGGTAGCTGGGAAGATGATAGATAGATAGATAGATAGATAGATAGATAGATAGATAGATAGATAGATAGATAGATAGATAGATAGATAGATAGATAGATAGATAGATAGATAGATAGATAGATAGATAGATAGATAGATAGATCAGGGGTAACCAAACTTGCTTAATAAGAACCTAGGGTTGCCAATCCCCAGGTGGGAGCAGGGGATCCCCAGGTTTGGAGACCCTCCCCCCACTTCAGGGTCGTCAGAAAGTGGGGGGAGGGAAATGTCTGCTGGGAACTCTGTTATTCCCTATGGAGATTTATTCCCATAGAAAATCATAGAGAATTGATCCGCGGGTATCTGGGGCTCTGGGGGGGGGGGCTGTGTTTTGGGGTAGAGGCACCAAATTTTCAGTATAGCATCTAGTGCCTCTCCCCAAAATACCTCCCAAGTTTCAAAAAGATTGGACCAGGGGGGCCAATTCTATGAGCCCCAAAAGAAGGTGCCCCTATTCATCATTTCCTCTGAAAGGAAGGCATTGAAAAGTTGTGCTGTCCCTTGAAATGTGATGGCCAGAACTCCCTTTGGAGTTCAATGATGCTTGTCACAGCCTTGATCTTGACTCCACCCCCAAAGTCTCCTGGCTCCACCCCCAAAGTCTCCTGGCTCCACCCCCAAAGTCCCCAGATATTTCTTGAATTGGACTTGGCAACCCTATAAGAACCACATAGAATAAATGTCAGATGTTTGAGAGCCACAAGATGTGAACATCTGATGTTTGAAGAGCTGTAAGACAGGAAGAGAGGGAGCTAGGGAGGGAGGGTGGAAAGAAAGTAACTAACTTTAAATGCATTCTCCAAACCACCAGTGAGCTTGGCTTGGAGAAGTGGTTTAAAGAGTGAAGTGCCTTTTCCACGCCAGCCGATGGGGCGTTGGGGGCTTCGAGAGGCTCACAATATGTGTGAAAGAGCCACATGTGGCTCCCGAGCCACAGTTTGGCCACCCCTAATACATATATATAGATATAAATACATATACAGGTAAACAGATATAGAGATATAGATATTTGGAACCTCCTCCACTCCAGATATGAATGGTGCACCTCCCCACGGTACAAATACAATGAACGAAATAATTATAGATTGGTTGATTTTTATCGATAGCCAGATCCGGGGGGTCCCCAACCTTTCTGAGCCTGTGGGGGTCTTTGGAATTTCCACACAGTATGGTGGCTGCAGCCACAAAATGGCTGCCAGACGAGGCAGAACCGGCCACAAAATGGCTGCCATCGCTTACCTACAGTCACACAGGAAAGATGCTCGTGCTGTGGTGACAGCTGTTGCCATAGCAATGCTCTTTTAAAAAACTGCACAGCCATTCAACTCTCCAATGGCCACTTGGCTCTGCCCGCTACCGATGAACAGTGGGTGGTTGCCAGGAAAGGTGGGCATGGGCACCATTATGCTGGGGACTCTTGGCCAAATCTATTGCTAAGAATAGACTTCTGCATACAGAGAGGGCCGGGCCCTCCCTTAAGGTGCTCCAATTAGAAAAAATTAACATGAGCAAAGTGTAGGGTTGCCAAGTCCAATTCAAGAAATATCTGGGGACTTTGGGGGTGGAGCCAGGAGACATTGGGGAGGAGCCAGGAGCAAGGGTGTGATAAGCAGAATTGAACTCCAAGGGAGTTCTGTCCATCACATTTAAAGGGACAGCACATCTTTTTAAATGCCTTCCTTCCATAGGAAATAATGAAGGATAGGGGCACCTTCTTTTGGGGCTCGTAGAATTGGACCCCCTGGTCCAATCCTTTTGAAACTTGGGGGGTATTTTGGGGAGAGGCACTAGATGCTATATTGAAAATTTGGCGCCTCTACCTCAAAAAACAGCCCCCTCAGAGCCCCCGATACCCACAGATCAATTCCCCATCATTCCCTAAGGGAATCATTCATGGAGGCGCATAATGACTGTGGGGGAGGGGCTTCCCCCGCCGGCCAGCTGGCTGGGGGAGGGGGAAAGCCTGTAAAACCGGGGTATCCCCCGCTGGGACCTGGGGATTGGGAAGCCTAGCAAAGTGTGCTCATTTACCACGTGCCCCGAACAGCCCATGATTTGTTTTATTCCAGCTGACCTCTCTGGGATTTGTGTGTAGCTAAGCCCCTCCCCTCCAGCTTCTACGGAAAAGATTTTGGAGTGGGAAAGGAGGAGGAGGATAGACTCTCACCTGAAAGACCACTCTGGACTTCTCCAGAAGGTACTGCGAAGTTATGGCACCACAGATGAGCTTGCTGCAGAGAGAAAACTTAGAATTTGTGTCCGATCACTTTCCGTTCCTCCAGCGCCTTGCAGCTCTAGAATCTGGGCCCTGGGAGAACTCAAGGCCCTACCTAGAGGTTGGCAACCATTTAACAAAGACCACTCCCCCAAAGCTGCCATTCCCTCCAGGGGAACTGCTCTGTGCCCATCAGCTGCAATTCTGAGATTAAAGATTGCCACCTTGTGGAAGATTGCAGAAATGGGAGTGCTCTTGTAGAAATGGGTATTCCTTGACGCTTTAAAAAAAGCATTTTGATGTGAAACCAGGGCTTTTGGGGTAGGAAAAGCCCAGCAGGAACTTATTTGCATATTAGACCACACCTCCTGACATCACCATTGTCTCACACAGGTCTTTTTTTGTAGGAAAAAGTCCAGCAGGAACTCATTTGCATATTAGACCACGACCCCTGACACCAAGCCAGCCAGAACTGCATTCCTGCTTTAAAAAAAAAAAAGACCTGTGTGAAGCAGTGGGAAACTGATTCTACTCGTAAGCAAGCAGCTAAGCTAATATTTAGAATTAATTTGGATTGAAGCTATATGGAAGAGGAAAGAACCACAGAATGTAGGAATAGATGCTATCTGCGTAATTGAGACTGGTTCTCATCTTAAGTATATTACCGCTGGATTTTTTTAAATTGCATATTCTGGCTACTGTGTTCCGTTTTCTCTGGAAAATTTTGGGATGTAATGAGGAAGATTATTGTTATAATTTAAGACATTTATTAAAAAATATATAGGGGAGGGATGGTGGCTCAGTGGTAGAGCATCTGCTTGGGAAGCAGAAGGTCCCAGGTTCAATCCCTGGCATCTCCAAAAAAGGGTCCAGGCAAATAGGTGTGGAAAACCTCTGCTTGAGACCCTGGAGAGCCACTGCCAGTCTGAGGAGACAATACTTTGATGGACCCAGGGTCTGATTCAGTAGAAGGCAGTTTCATATGTTCAGAATTCTAGACAAAATTTCTAAGGGAGGGACGGTGGCTCAGTGGTAAGTAGAAGGTCCCAGGTTAAGTCCCCGGCATCTCCAAAAAAGGGTCCAGGCAAAAAGGTGTGAAAAACCTCAGCTTGAGACCCTGGAGAGCCGCTGCCAGTCTGAGAAGACAATACTGACTTTGATGGACCAAAAGTCTGATTCAGTATAAGGCAGCTTCATATGTTCATATAACAAAGAACGTTGGAATTTGATTTATTTGAGACTCTGTTACTGGAGGCCTGTTGCCTAAACCCCTTTATGCCTGGAGATTGGCAACTTTAAGGGTAACCCAGGTTCAAATTTCACTCTGGGTGACTTTAGACCAGAAAGTCTCAGCATAGCCTATCCCACAGAGTTGTTCATGAAGGCCAAATTGGGGGGACCAACTTGGCTTGCCCAAAGTTCCTCACAAATGGAATGGAGAAACGTCGACTGCGGGGTGACATGATAGAGGTTTACAAGATAATGCATGGGATGGAGAAAGTAGAGAAAGAAGTACTTTTCTCCCTTTCTCACAATACAAGAACTCGTGGGCATTTGATGAAATTGCTGAGCAGACAGGTTAAAACGGATAGAAGGAAGTACTTCTTCACCCAAAGGGTGATTAACATGTGGAATTCACTGCCACAGGAGGGGGTGGCGGCCACAAGTATAGCCAGCTTCAAGAGGGGTTTAGATAAAAATATGGAGCAGAAGTCCATCAGTGGCTATTAGCCACAGTGTGTGTGTGTGTATGTGTGTGTATAATTTTTTTTTTTGCCACTGTGTGATACAGAGTGTTGGACTGGATGGGCCATTGGCCTGATCTAACATGGCTTCTCTTATGTTCTTATGATGTAATGTTTTACCAAAAAAATGTAATATAACAACATTAAGCACCCAAGACTGACAGAGGAGAAAGCTATTGGAAGAAACAGGGAATTACTTACTCGTCCAGAAAGATTTCCACAAATTTCCCAAACCTGCTGGAATTGTCATTCCGCACAGTCTTGGCGTTCCCGAAGGATTCCAGTAGAGGAGTCGCTTCAAGAATCTGACCCGCCCAGACAAATGCACACACAGGAAAACACAGAAAACACACAAGAAAACACAATCAGGCACTTACAAGAGGACAAAACTTTTTTTTTTTTAAACTAGACGTTTCTCACCTGCAGCTACCTGTGTTATCCATGGGGTAAACCTCTCTGTTTTAGTTGGGGGACCAGATGACAGATAGGTGAAACAAAAACTTCTGAAATTGTCTGTGCACAGATGCAGTTACGTATCGGCATGACAGAAAGTGTGGCTCAACTGTATGCAAGTTGGGGAGGGGCTGTGGCTCGGTGGTAGAGCTTCTGCTCGGCATTCAGAAGATCCCAGGTTCAATCCCTGGCATCTCCAGTGGAAAGGACCAGGCAGAAGGAGATGGGGAAGACCTCTGCCTGAGACCCTGGAGACTAATGGAGAAGGGCTGTGGCTCAGTGGTAGAGCCTCTGCTCGGCATTCAGAAGATCCCAGGTTCAATCCACGGCATCTCCAGTGGAAAGGACCAGGCAGAAGGAGATGGGGAAGACTTCTGCCTGAGACCCTGGAGACTAATGGAGAAGGGCTGTGGCTCAGTGGTAGAGCCTCTGCTCGGCATTCAGAAGATCCCAGGTTCAATCCCCGGCATCTCCAGTGGAAAGGACCAGGCAGAAGGAGATGGGGAAGACCTCTGCCTGAGACCCTGGAGACTAATGGAGAAGGGCTGTGGCTCAGTGGTAGAGCCTCTGCTTGGCATTCAGAAGATCCCAGGTTCAATCCCCGGCATCTCCAACTAAAAAGGACCAGGCAGGAAGTGATGGGAAAGGTCTGAGACCCCGGAGAGCTGCTGCCAGTCTGAGTAGACAAGACTGACCTTGATGGACAAAAGGTCTGATTCAGTAGAAAGCAGGTCCATGGGTGTTCAGGTTTTGGTATTATGGGCTGTGGCGGGGAGTCAGGGTTGCCAATTTCCAGGCAGTGGCTGGAAATCTCCTGGAATAACAGGTGGTCTCCATGTGACAGAGATCAGTTCCCTCAGAGAAAACAGCTGCTTTGGAAGGTGGACTCTATGGCCTGAGTTAGTGTGAGCTCACTCACAGCTTTTTTTGCCTCCAGCTCACACATTTTTGTCTCAGCTCAGGAAAAAATGGCTCCAGAGCAAACTAATGTATGCAGCAGCTCACAACTTTCATACCAGTAGCTCACAAGGTAGAATTTTTGCTCACAAGACTCCACAGCTAGTCTACAGAGCACGTGGGCTGTGGATATGCTCCCACTAAGCTGTGGAGTCTTGCGTGCAAAAATTCTACCTTGTGAGCTACTTGGGGCATTAAAACTGTGAGCTACTGTATAAATTCGTTTGCCATTTTTCCTCCTGAGCTAGTGTGAGCTAGAGGCTGAAACACTGTGAGTAACTCACACTAACTCAACTGTGAGGTAACTCTGGTGGTCCCCACCAGGTGTAACAGTCTGATGTGAGTTGTGGGTCTGCAGTTCCTATGTGTGCTGCTGTGTTCTGACCACAACAGTCTTGGGGGCTTCCATCTCCTGAAAGGTGTGCAATTTGGCCCACTGGGTAAATGCACAAGCGTACATGTGATTTCCCCTGTTGGCCCTAAAAGTGACCCTGGAACTATTTCAGCACAAGAAAAAGGGGCAGGATAAAGCCCGTTTCCAAACACCCCGCAGCTGCATTCTTGAATGAAATCAGAAACCAGAAAGGAGGAGAAACCTCTGAATAGAGAAGGGGAAAAAAAGAATGTGCAAAGAACCAGAGGTTAAGAAAGTTTCTGAATCAATGATTGCAACACACAGGGCTTTTTTTGTAGAAAAAGCCCAGCAGGGACTTATTTGCATATTAGGCCACACACCCCTGAAATCACCATTGTTTCACACAGGGCTTTTTTTGGTAGGAAAAACCCAGCAGGAGCTCATTTGCATATTAGGGCACACCCCCTGACTTCACTATTGTTTTACTCAGGGACTCATTTGCATATTAGGCCACACACACACACCCCCCCCGATATCACCATTGTTTCACACATGGCTTTTTTTGGTAGGAAAAACCCAGCAGGAACTTGTTTGCATATTAGGGCACACTCCCTGACATCTCCATTGTTTCACAGAGGGCTTTTTCTACAGTCTAAAGAAGATTTTGAAACAGGATATTGACAGGTATTCCTGCCCTGATTGCTTGAGTTTTTTGTGCACTAACTGTTGTTTTTGGTGAGTTATTGCTGATGTCTGTGTACAATGTTCACTAACTTTGTGCGTTTCAATTCAATTCCAATTCCAAAAACCTTCATTGGCATTAAAAATGTTGTGGATTTTTGAATGAGGTACACAGGGATTTATCTTGTGTGCACCCTGCCTCTCTCCCCAAAGAAGACTCCGAGCAGTTTATTTCATTCGCCACTCTGTTTCATCTTCACAACAACCCTGTGAGGTAGCTTAGGCTGGCTGTGTGAGTGTCCCAAAGCACCGAGGAGAACCCACAACTCATATCTAGCAAGGCATAAAGTGGGGACTCCCAACCCAACTCTGATATCTGCAAAGAGGAAACGTAGATGAACTCATCCCAGGGGTAGCAAGCCCTGCAGGTGTGGAAAGCAAGCACACAGCAGGTGTGGAAAGAGGTTCACCGCTCCGGGGCCAGCCCAACACAAACATGCCTTCCCCCATTTCTGGCGTCACACCATTTCAAACCAAGCCAAACAGTCACACTGCACACCCCACTGCGCCATACCTCTATCTACGGGAGCGTGCAGAAGAAGCGGAAGAACCCATTGGTGCAAGAAAGGGCGCGTAGATCAGCGTCAGAGCGAGGGAGGAAGACGCAGTTAGGATGCAAATCAACCACATGTTCACATAAAGGGGGAGAATGTTGTATTCTATCAGCGCCCCCCCCCACTCCAAACTTGTACTGTCCCCTTCAATGTGCCAAATGATGCTTGTAGCAGGGGCCCACCTTCCCAGGAAGGGCCACCCAATGTTTTTAGAAAGTGGATGGGGCTTTTTGCTAGGCTTCCCAACCCTCCCGCCCTGGCGGGGGACCCCAGGTTTTGCAGCCTCTTCCCCCGCTCCCCCAAAAAAACGGAAGCGGGGGGAGGGGGGAAACGGTGCCAAGGAGCATGGCGAGCCGCCCCATCTCGGAGCAGGCGACGCCGCTGCGCAGCTGCCGCCTCTTCTCCGCTTCACCGTAGCTGCTCCTCCGAGATGGGCTCAGCCTGAGCCCATCTCGGAGGAGCAGCTACAGTGAAGCGGAGAAGAGGCGGCAGCTGCGCAGCGGCGTCGCCCGCTCCGCCTCTGAGGTAAAATCAGAGAAGGGGAGGGTGGAGGGAAGGAAGGCATTTGAAAGGTGTGCAGTCCCTTTAAGTATGATGGCCAAAACTCCCGTTGGGCTTCAGTGATGCTTGTCACACCCTTGCTCCCAGCTCCACCCCAGTGTCTCCTGGCTCCACCCCCAAAGTCTCCTGGCTCCACCCCCAAAGTCCCCAGATATTTCTGGAATTGGACTTGGCAACCCTATTTTTCGCCCAGCAAGATTTCTTTTTGGCCATTGGAGTTTTAATTGGCTGTGCAATTTTTTTTTTTTAAAAAAAATATCGTTTTGTAGCAGCTGCCACCACATCACAAGGGCCTTCACTGAGTGACTGAAGGGAAGCTGTGGCAGCCATTTTGTGGCTGGCTCCGCCTCCTGGGACAGCCATTTTGTGGCTGGCTCCGCCGCCTATGGCAGCCATTTTGTGGCTGTGTCAGAATTCCAAAGATGTTCTCAGGCTCAAAAAACGTCAGGGATTCCCTAGCTTAGAAACGGGGTTACAGCATTCACACTAATACCACAGCCTTTGCCTAAAAGCCCTAGATCTCGTACCTGCTGGGTCGCAGTATGCTTGCGATTGATCGCGGCCAAGTAACGGAGGATCAGTTTGGTGGCTTCGGTTTTGCCTGATCCACTTTCACCACTGTAAAAGTAAGGAACCGGAGAGAAAGATCCTTCTTTTAATGATTGAGGTTAGCATCGTTTAGAAAACACAACTTTCTCTTGAGAGTAGACAACCATTCGGGAGAGAGATTGGTGTTAGGGTTGCCAACCTCCAGTTGGGGGCAGGGGATCCCCTGGTTTGGAGGTCCTCCCTGCACTTCAGGGTTAGCAAAAAAGGGCAGAGGGAATATCCGCTGGATACTCCGTTATATCCTATGGAGACAGGTTCCTAGGGTATAATGAATTGATCTATGGGTATCTGGAGTTCTGAGGGGCTCTTTTTTGAGGTAGAGGCATCAAATTTTCAGTATAGTGCCTGGAGTCTCTCCTCAAAAAAACCACCAAGTTTCAAAAAGATTGGACCAGGGGGTCCAATTCTATGAGCCCCAAAAGAAGGTGCCCCTATCCTCCATTAACTCTTAACAGAAGCACGGTCCCTTTAAATGTGATGACCAGAACTCCCTTTGGAGTTCAATTGTGCTTGTCACAACCTTGCTCCTGGCTCCACCCCCAAAAGCTTCTGGCTCCACCCCCAAAGTCCTCAGATATTTCCTGAGACCATTTACAGAGAGACACTGAAGCAGCGTCTGCCACTGTACAGGAAAAGTCCTACTGGATCAAACAAATGATCCATCTAACCCAGCTTCCTGTTTCCAACAGTGGTCAGCCTCAGAACATAAGAGAAGCCATGTTGGATCAGACCAGTGGCCCATCCAGTCCAACACTGTGTCACACAGTGGCCAAAAAAACCAGGTGTCATCAGGAGGACCATCGGTGGGGCCAGGGCACTAGGAGCCCTCCCACTGTTGCCCCTCCCAAGCATCAAGAATACTGAGCATTACTTGCTCCAGACAGGGAGTTCCAACGATAAGCTGTGGCTAATAGCCACTGATGGACCTCTGCTCCGTATGTTTATCCAATCCCCTCTTGAAGCTGTCTATAGTTGTAGCCACCGCCACCTCCAGTGGCAGTGAATTCCACGTATAGCCACAAGTATAGCCACCTTCAAGAGGGGTTTAGATAAAAATATGGAGCACAGGTCCATCAGTGGCTATTAGCCACAGTGTATGTGTGTATATAAATTTTTTTGCCACTGTGTGACACAGAGTGTTGGACTTGATGGGCCGTTGGCCTGATCCAACATGGCTTCTCTTATGTTCTTATGTTCTTACGTGTTAATCACCCTTCGGGTGAAGAAGGACTTCCTTGTATCTGTTCTAACCCGACTGCTCCGCAATTTCATTGAGTGCCCACGAGTTCTCGTATTGTGAGAAAGGGAGAAAAGGACTTCTTTCTCAGGCTTCTCTATCCCGTGCATAGTCTTGCAAACCTCTATCACGTCAGTCGACATTTCTCCAAGCTAAAGAGCCCCAAGCGCTTTAACCTTTCCTCATAGGGAAAGTGTTCCAACCCTTTAATCATTCTAGATGCCCTTTTCTGCACTTTGTCCAATGCTATAATATCCTTTTTGAGGTGCGGTGACCAGAATTGTACACAGTACTCCAAATGAGGCCGCACCATCGATTTATACAGGGGCATTATGATACTGGCTGATTTGTTTTCAGTTGCCTTCCAACAAGTGGCCAGTAGACACTGGGAGTTTAGATTTCTGCAAGCCTGCGATCAGATGCATCCTATAATTTTCAAGAGACGTTTACCGTCTCCAGGGCATGGCGGAATATTTTCACCAAGCTACAGCACCCAGAATTCTTTGGTGAGAAGGTGCAGAGAATAGGGCTGTCCCATCAATTCAAGCTCGGAGCGTAGCCGTTCCCAGAAAAATAGAAATCACCCCGGTGATACTACATTCCTTGCAATGACCCAGAAAACTGCAGTTTTGTGGAGATGAACCAAACCAAAGGGGACCAGGAGAGCACGTCTTTGTGGGTTTAGCAGCTGAGCACCTTTCCAAAAGAAAGAGACGATCAATACGAAGATGCGTTGGGGGGGGGGGAGGGATATCTCCAAACGCTCACCTGATAATAATGCATTGGTTGAGTTTGGCATCTCTCAGCTTGCTGACGGCGATGTTCACAATTGCAAAAAGGTGGCTGCAGAGGGGAGAAAAAGAGAATTAAAACTAAGGTTGCTGATGCTGCGCTCCAAGCGGGGCCTGAAATTCCTCCAAGATGACAACTGATCTCAAGACCGCAGAGATCAGGAGGAAACGTAGGACAAACTCTATGGTTCTATGGCAGGGGTGGTCAAACTGTGGCTCGGGAGCCACATGTGTCTCTTTTAAACATATTGTGTGGCTCTTGAAGCCCCCTCCTGCCCCTATCAGCCAGCGTGGAGAAGGCATTTCTCTCTTTAAATTCCTTCTCCAAGCCAAGCCAGTCAGCGCCTCGGAGAATGCATTTAAAGTTAAAATTGATTTCTTTCCACCTCTCCCTCCCCCTCCCAATCTATTTTCCTTCCTTCCTGTCTTGTGGTTTTCAAACATCTGATGTTCCTGTCTTTCAGCTCAGAAACATCTGACATTTATTCTACGTGGCTCTTACATTAAGCAAGTTTGGCCACCCCTGTTCTATGGTATGCCATAAAGTTTAGGGGAAGTCCTAGAGGGACATCACATCCACACTGAGTTTCCTCCCCCCTCCACAAGCTTTGGAGAGGCACCAGATGCTATGCTGAAACTTTGGTGCCTCTACCTGAAAAAAGCAGTCCCCTAGAGCCGCAGGTATCCGTAGATCAATTCTCCATTATACCCTATGGGGACTGGTCACCAGAGGGTATAATGGAGTGCCCAGTGGACGTTTCCTCCCCCCCCTTTCTGATAACCCTGAAGTGGGGGGAAGGCCTTCAAACTAGGGTATCTCCTGCCCCCAATTGGGGATTACTATCATGCTTCTATGACTGGGTAAAACTAGGGCTACCAAGGTCTGGGTTCTCCCGCCCGGGAGGTGTGGGCCGGCGGGGGGAACCTTTCCCAACATCGCCAGTGCAATGACGTCACCCACGAGTGATGTCATCATGCCAGTGACGTCGCACGCCAGCCGCTCTAGGCATTTCCAGGAAAACTCTATGGTTTTCCCAGACGCTCTGGCAATTTAGAAGGGGAAACTGTATGGTACAATAGGAACCATAGAGTTTTCCCCTCCCAAAATGCTAGAGCGTCTAGGGAAACCATAGAGTTTCCCTGGAAATGCCTAGAGCGGCTGGCGTGTGACATCGCTGGCGCGATGACATCACTTGCGAGTGACGTCATTGCGCCCCGCGCGTGAAACAAGTCCCCCGTCGAAGGCTGGGGGTGGGACTTGGCACCCCTAGGCAAATCTCTGCTCTATTAACCAAATATCCCAATAGAAACGGGCTCATTTTTAAAGCAGAAATCGAGTGTGCTCTCTCCCACCCCCCAAAGGAACTGAGGGACATCTACCTAGCAATTTAGGGGCCAGAGACCTCAGCAAGGTCTGCCCTCCAAAGCAGCCATTTCCACACACACACACACCCCCGACAAACTGATTTCTGTTGGCTGAAGATCAGTTATAATACTAAATCTCCAGGCCTCACCTAGAGACAGGCAGCCCTGCCCCTTTCTCTAGTGTTGTCCTTAAATAGATCGCTATATCAGCAGAGACTTACGGCGGATTTTCTCCAAGGGCTTTCCCCTCGTACAACAGCACCTGGTCAGTCCCGTAGATGTCGTACATTTTGTAGGGATTCACCGATACTAAGATGCTGCCTATGTACGTCTGGGAGGGAAAGAAATTTCAGAAGACAGGAGACTTCGAACATATTAGCCACAGCCGCCAACCCAGCGGGAGCAGGACAATTTCATCCGTGTTGGATCGAAGTATGATGTCCGTGGCTTTTCTTGTTTGTAGCAGGAACTCCTTTGCAGATTAGGCTACACTCCCCTGGTGTAGCCAATCCTCTTGGAGCTTATAGGAGGCCCTGTACTTAGAGCCCTGTAAGCTCCAGGAGGATTGGCTACATCAGGGGAGTGTAGCCTAATATGCAAAGGAGTTCCTTCTATGAAAAAAGCCCTGACGATGTCACTTCCAGTGCAAAATCAGAAGTGATGCCGTTGTACTGGGGTCACACTCAAGGGCAGGGTTCCCCACCCTTTTTTGGCCTGTGGGCACCTTTGGAATTCTGACATAGTGGAGTTGATGCAGCCACAAAATGGCTGCCACTGGAGGTGGAGCCAGCCACAAAATGGCTGCCACGGTTTACCTCAGACAGTGAAGATCCATGTGCTGTGGTGGCAGCTGCTGTCCCAGCAATGTTCTTAAAAATCTGCACAGCCAATCAAATCTCTAATGTCCAATTGGAAGCCTTGTTTGGGAAAAGACGTTAGGGTTGCCAGATCTTACCTGGCTGCTGGCAGGGGGAATTCCCTCGTATGAGCAAAATGTGGGGGCATGATGACATCACCTGCAAGTGACATCATTGTGCCGGGCTCGTTGCGCAGGGGTGCTCTAGCATTTGGGTAAAAAAAACTCTATGATGCCATAGAGTCTTTAACCCTAATGCTAGCGCGTCCCTGCACAACATGCCTTGCACAATGATAGCACATGGGGTGCCGACAAAGCTCTTCAGGGGTGGGGCTCCCCCTACTGGCCAGTTCTGTGCCAGCGGGTTGGAGGGCCCGAAATTGGAGAAAACCTAGGGTTGCCAAGTACCTTGCTGCCTCTGGAGGAGAACTATCTTCGCACACAGCGCACACGGCACAATGACGTCATCCAGACGTGACACCATCATGACATTACGCGGTGTCCACTCTAGGCATTTCCAGGAAAACTTGATGGTTTTCCCAGGTGCTGTAGCCATTTGGGAAGAGGGAAACTCTATGGTACCTATTGTCCCATAGAGTTTTCCCACCCAAATGCCTAGACCAACCATAGAGTTTCCCGGAAACGCCTAGAGTGGAGGCCGCACAACGTCGCTGGCGTGACGTCACTTCCGGGTGACATCATCATGCCGGCGACGTCGGGGGAGGTTCCCCCTGCCAGCTCAATGTGGGCGGGTGGTTTGGAAACCTCCCAGGTGGGGGAAGCCTCAGACTAGGGGCTTAGTAGCCCTAGGGAAACCCCATCCCCAGCAGGAGGCTGGGAAATGTAGGCCATACCCACTTTCTAGAAACACTTGACAGGCACTAGGAAAGATGTCAGTGGTCTCTACAGTGATCATGGCCTCCATGTTGGGGAACCTAGCAGTAGGATGAATCCTAGAGCATCATGTTGACATCACTTCCAGTTTTGCACCAGCCTGTCCAACGACAGCAGAGAACAACAGACACCCTGTGGGGTAGGTGGGGCTGAGAGAGCTCTTTCGAGAACTGCTCTTGAGAGAACAGCTCTGAGAGAACTTGTCACTAACCCAAGGTTACCCAGCTGGCTGCATGTGGAGAAGGATCAACCCCGGCTCTCCCAGAGTAGAATCTGCCATTCTTAACCACTACTCCACAGCAGCTCTAGTGGGAGATGTAGCTACCTCAGGGAAATGCTAAGTGCTGAGTAAGTGCTTCACTAGTTTGAGACTGGGGCACTTACTTGTGAGTAGCTCCCATGCTGCCCACTGGGGATTGCAAAATTGGGCGGCTTCTTTCAGAGCCTTTCCAGGCACTCTTTAGCTTTCCCTCTTTGATTTCCAAATATCTGGTTTGCTGGATGGTCTAGTCTGGCCCTCAACCTCCTTATTCATATAAGTAACCAATTTGGAAAGACTTATGAGCGACCTCTGTGGACGCCTTTGAGGCAGCTCACGATGATAAAACAAAACCAAGCGTACAATAAAAGCAAGCCCTAACCATTAAGGCACCAGTAAAACAATCCAAGGCAATAATTTAAAAATATATCCGTCAAAACTAGGCAGGGCATAAGAGGATATAACACAGAGTGGTCTGTAATGATATGATATAAAATTGTCCTTGGGATAGGAGCAAACCATTACATTGCAGGGGGGGGATGGGAGTTATTCTATGCTGTTGTTGTTCAGTCGCACAGTCGAGTCCGACTCTTTGCGACCCCATGCACAAAGTCACACCAGGCCCTCCTGTCTTCCACCATCCTCCGAAGTCTGCTCAAATTCATGTTTGTTACATCAATAACGCTGTCCAGCCATCTCCTCTTTTGCCGTCCCCTTCTTCTTTTGCCTCCTGTCTTTCCCAGCATCAGGGTCTTCTCCAGGGAGGGCTCCCTTCTCATTGGGTGGCCAAAGTATTTCAGCTTCAGCTTCAGCATCTGACCTTCCAGGGAACAATCTGGGTTGATTTCCCTTAGGACTGACTGATCTGATCTTCTTGCAGCCCAAGGGACTCTCAAGAGTCTTCTCCAGCACCACATTTTATGCCAGGGGTGGCCAAACTGTGGCTCTGGAGCCCCATGTGGTTCTTTCACACATATTGTGTGGCTCTTGAAGCCCCCAGCACCCTGTTGTCCAACTTGGAGAAGGCATTTGTCTCTTTATATCACTTCTCCAAGCCAAGCCAACCGAGTTAGAGTTTCTTTCTTTCCACCTCCCCCCCCTCTATATTCCTTCCTTCCTCCCTCTCTCAAACATCCGATGTTCATGTCTTGCAAGGTGCGGATCTCAAACATCTGACGTTTATTCTTTGTGGCTCTTATGTTAAGCAAGTTTGGCCTCCCCTGTTCTATGCTATCCTCACAACAATCCTGAGAGGCGGTCTAGGCAAAAAGTGTCTATTCCAAAGCTCTCCAGGTATTTGGGGGGGACTTTGCAGGAATCTGAACCTTCCTTTCTCTAGTTCAGGATCCTACACTGCGCTTTCTGCCACAGAAAGCAGTGCGGTATAGTGAACAGAAAGATACTGTATTTTTTGCACCATAAGACTCACTCCCCCCCCCAAAAAAAAAAGTGGAGGGAAAAGTGTGTGGGTCTTAAGGAGCGAATACTGCAAAAAATTCACACAAATGCCTCTAAATTCACACAAACGGCTCTAAAACTAGGTGCGTCTTATGCTCAGGTGCGTCTTATGGAGCGAAAAATACGGTACATGATATCAACCGAA
Source organism: Heteronotia binoei (assembly GCF_032191835.1). NCBI lineage: Eukaryota > Metazoa > Chordata > Lepidosauria > Squamata > Gekkonidae > Heteronotia > Heteronotia binoei. Next base: position 34,259,236 of record NC_083242.1, on the reverse strand, counting down.
AGATACACGATAGGCAACCAGCTTACATAAATCAGCCCTTGCTCGAACCTCTTTCTGATGTTTTGAAGGACTATCCCTTGATGGAGTTCTCTGAAACAGACACAAAAGTATTGATTAGCAGCACTTTCCTCATATGTTTGGTGGGTTTTTTTGTCTGTATAGTTAGCTTGAACTTGTATAGTTAGGGGCCCTTTAGCTACGCTTCTGTTGGCTTAATTAAGCTTGCCTGTTGGTTTTTTTTAAAATGTCGTAACAAGGTTCTAGTCCAGAGTTTTGAGAACCTGGAAACCTAACAGACATGTTCTGAACTTTGTTGGTCTCCTGTGACTGTATTGTAAAATTGAGGTGAGAGTTCCGTTTATGACGTTTTGACAGCTGACTATTTTGTGACGATTGTATGACGATTTAATATGACATGTATGTATATTTTTCATTCCAGTGACAAATAAGCTTCCAAACTGAAGAAAGACGGATGAAACATCTTGATAGCTAGAACAGATGTCTTTGGAAGGGCTTATTTTAGCTCCGCAAACTAAATACTGGAATATTGTTACTCCTTGGAAAGACTGCTTTTGAACTGTCTTCTGTGAATGTCTTTTTGCTACATGCTCTTGTCTACGTGCAAGCTTTGTCAGAACACCACTGACCTCTACTTTACACTGTTTTGTTGTTTAAAATTTATGGTGTCTCTAAGCGTTTTTTTTATTTACACATTTACTCATGTGCAGCAGACAACGCTCTGTCTAAATCCCCCTGTCCTGAGAAATTAAATGGGAAATAATGGCTGCTTCCAGGAGACACTCCATTTAAGCATTTCTTCCATCTCTATGATAAAAACCATAGATCATTACTCGGTAGTGACCTCATAGATCATTACTCGGTAGTGACCTCATATCCTCCCCAAATTCTACCCTCAAACTTAGAGGCGATGCTCTAGGAATTTCCCCGGTTGGAGAAATTCCTAGAGCATCGCCTGGAAATTTGGGGGTAGAGTTTGGGGAAGATATGAAATCACTACCGAGTAATGATCTACAAATTTTCCCAATCGTTATGGGTGTTAACAGAGATTTGTGAAATTCCTAGACCATGACCTGGAAGTAACATCATCCCAATTCCAAACTCCAACATCCCTAGGAACTTCCTCCAAAATCTCCCAGAGTTTTTTATTCTGGCAGCTCTGTCCCCAGATGTTTTTTCGTGAAGACACTAGGGTTGCCAACCTCCAGGTGGGTCAACCAACAACAAAAAACTGTGGAAAAATATCGAAAAATTAATGAAAAATGCTTCAAAAACTGCAATAGAGAATTAAACACTTCAACTTCACACATTTTCACACATCATTACATATAACAGCATATTATCAAAATGCAAAGTATAAAGTACAAGGAATAAATATTCAAAAGTGCTTGCCGTTAGCCCATATCCAGTTTGAAAGCCTTGAAAACTATTAATTAAAGTGCCAGTGTCCAGTGTGTTGCAATTGCAGATAATTCTTGTTCTTCAGCAAAGAATGTATGATGTTAAGACGTTGCTTTAAACTTCCTTTCTTTAAAGATGTTTGTTATATAGCGGAAGGCCATAAGCCTCAAACAGCAAAGCTTGTAATACTGTTTCAAATGTCTTCATCTGAGAGACGGATTCCACTTATCAACTTCCAGCATAGCACATTCCTGAGACACTGGGACGTTAATTAATAGTTTTCAAGGATTTCAAACTGGATATGGACTAACTGCAAGGACTTTTGAATATTTATTCCTTGTACTTTATACTTTGCATTTTGATAATGTGCTGTTATATGGAATGATATGTGAAAATAAGAACATAAGAGAAGCCATGTTAGATCAGGCCAATGGCCCATCCAGTCCAACACTCTGTGTCACATAAGAACACAAGAGAAGCCCTGTTGGATCAGGCCAATGGCCCCTCCAGTCCAACACTCTGTGTCACATAAGAACATAAGAGAAGCCCTGTTGGATCAGGCCAGTGGCCCATCCAGTTTAACACTCTGTGTCACAGAAGAACATAAGAGAAGCCATGTTGGATCAGGCCAATGGCCCCTCCAGTCCAACACTCTGTGTCACAGAAGAACATAAGAGAAGCCCTGTTGGATCAGGCCAGTGGCCCCTCCAGTCCAACACTCTGTGTCACATAAGAACATAAGAGAAGCCATGTTAGATCAGGCCAATGGCCCATCCAGTCCAACACTCTGTGTCACACAGTGGCCAAAAAAATTATATATATATATATATATATATACACACACACACACACACACACACATATATATACACACTGCGGCTAATAGCCACTGATGGACCTCTGCTCCATATTTTTATCTAACCCCCTCTTGAAGGTGGCCATGCTTGTGGCCGCCACCACCTCCTGTGGCATTGAATTCCACATGTTAATCACCCTTTGAGTGAAGAAGTACTTCCTTTTATCCGTTTTAACCTGTCTGCTCAGCAATTTCATCAAATGCCCACGAGTTCTTGTATTGTGAGAAAGGGAGAAAAGTGCTTCTTTCTCTTCTTTCTCCATCCCATGCATTACCTTGTAAACCTCTATCATGTCACCCCGCAGTCGACGTTTCTCCAAGCTAAAGAGCCCCAAGCGTTTCAACCTTTCTTCATAGGGAAAGTGTTCCAGCCCTTTAATCATTCTAGTTGCCCTTTTCTGGACTTTCTCCAATGCTATAATATCTTTTTTTAGGTGCGGCAACCAGAACAGAAAATGTGTGACGTTGAAGTGTTTAATCCTCTATTACAATTTTGAAGCATTTTTCATTAATTTTTTGTCATTTTCCCACAGTTTTTTGTTGTCGGTTGAGTCATTCTCTGTGGAACTCTAGGCTTTTCATCAGCCTCTAGGTGGGGCCTGGATTACATCTGCTCCCCAGATGACAAGGAGAAGTTTCCCTGGATAAAATGCAAGCTTTGTGCCGCAGAATCTATAACAATGCATCCACGCTAAGCTCCTTCCCCTTCACCAAACTCCACCCTCCTTGGGGTCTGCCCCATCTCCAAACCTGCAGAAATTTCCCAACCCTAGTAGGAAACTTTAGAACACACCAATATCCTTTCCCTCCCATTTGGGGCCACACACAGGTTAACGGTGACAATGGCATATATTCATAGGTCAGTGAATCTCTGAGATCGATTTCCCACGAGCCTTACCTCGCTCCCACGCTCCTCAAGGCCATTCCTGGAATGCACTTAGAAGATGAAGATATAGGATTTATATCCCGCCCTCCACTCCGAAGAGTCTCAGAGCGGCTCACAATCTCCTTTACCTTCCTCCCCCACAACAGACACCCTGTGAGGTGGGTGGGGCTGGAGAGGGCTCTCACAGCAGCTGCCCTTTCAAGGACAACCTCTGCCAGAGCTCTGGCTGACCCAAGGCCATTCCAGCAGGTGCAAGTGGAGGAGTGGGGAATCAAACCCGGTTCTCCCAGATAAGAGTCCGCACACTTCACCACTACACCAAACTGGCTCTTAGACAGGGGTGGCCAAACTTGCTTCACGTAAGAGCCGCAGAGAATAAAAGTCAGATGTCTGAGGGCCACAAGACGTGAGCGTCAGATGTTTGAGAGCTGCGAGGCAAGCAGGCAGGCAAATAGATGGGAAGTGGAAAGAAAGCACCTTTAATTTCCCGCCGGATTTCGCACTAGCTGCCCCGAGGCTGCAGCTCGCTCTGCCTCTTCCGCGCAGCAAACAAGATCTTCTAACAACCAGTTTCTGTTTGCCGTGCGAAAATGGCGAAGCGAATTGCAGCCCCGGGGCAGAGAGTGTGAAATCTTTTGGAAGCCTCGCGGAGAATAGGAGCGTGAGAGCGGAATAAGGGTAGTGGGAAGTCAGTCTGGGTTTGGGAACATCTGTCAACATTCGCACGGTAGTCGGTGAATTCCCCATATTTGTTCAAATCCCCTATATCCGTGCAGATTCCCCTTCCCACAATGACCACTTACTCCAGCTGGGTCATATCCTCCACGCCTCTGTCTCCCTGTGGCAACGCAAAGCTCCCGGCTTGCAAGGTGTGGACCGACTGCATCTGTAGAGAGAAAAGACCCCGCAGAGATGAGTGACAGTTCAGAGAACCAGCCCCGAAGCAGAGACGGTTCCCGCAAGAAAGGCCGTCCCTGGAATGCGCTTAGACAGGCGTGAACAAACTTGCTTAACGTTCAGAGCCACATAGAATAAACGTCAGATGTCTGAGAGCTACAAGACATGAGTGTCGGATGTTTGAGAGCCGCAAGGCAAGCAGGCAGGCAAATAGATGGGGGGGAGAGGTGGAAAGAAAGCAACTTTAATTTTAAATACATCCTCCAAGCTGCCAGCTTGGAGAAGTGATTTAGAAGAGACAAATGCCTTCTCCGAGCTGGCTGACGGGGCGGTGGGAGCTTCAACAGCCACACAATATGTGTGAAAGAGCCATATGTGGATCCGGAGCCACAGTTTGGCCACTCCTGTGCTTAGATTAGAGTCCCCAGTGTTATTTGGCCCTTGAGCCTCACATCGGCTAAAGTAGAAAGCCTGTATTTATGCCACATTGAGGGGTGGGTTTTTTTTTTTTTTGGAAGGTAGGCCAATACTAGATTGCCAGCTTCCAAGTGAGACCTGGAGATTTTCAGGAATTACAACTGATCTTGTTGTGTACTGCATTTCCATCCCTGAAATCCCAGCACAGCATACCTAGCACTCTCAGGTGAGCTGAAGGAAACTGCGGGTCACCTGACTAGGGAAGGACTACTGACCGCCTATTAAGATTTGTGGCGTGAACTTTAACTGTTCAGGATTGGACTGGACTGAGAAGTGGTTGTTCCAGGAAATATAAGCAGGGACCCCACCCCGCCATGTTGTCTTGCTGTAGTGTGATTAGACTGTTGCCCATGTTCTTCTCCAATGTCCTCTCTATTTAGTGTCCCGCTGGGATCTTTTATACCTCATATTGGCCCAAATTTTAGAGACCTCTGATGATTTAAAGGTGCTTTTCTTGCTTGATAATTCTGATCCGGAAATAACAGAATCAGTAGCAAAGATTTTTTTTATAGAGCTATGGTTACTTGTCCTGATAAGTAGTACTATCAGGTTTTACTATGTCGCTACTTTGTTTTTACCTTGTAATCCTAATTTTATTCTGTACGGATTATGTATTATTATGTAACCTGGCCGGCCCTCTATCTTATATTATATATGCCAAAAAAGGCTGCCTTGTGTGTTGTAGTGTGATTGTAAATAAAGGATGTTTGCTGTTGAACGTCTCTGAACCCAGTACATTTCAGATCTCCAGACAAAAGAGATCAGTTTCTTTGGGGGAAATCTCTATGGATAGAAAATTTCTGTCAAGGGAAAGACCTCTGACTTAATTTTGTCCCTAAGGCACACTCAGGCACACTCAGGGGGTTACAAAAAGCTGACGTCTCGTGAGATAGAGTATGCTGCTGAATTTCCATCTGCTGAATTTTCATCTTGTTCTGTGGGGGTGGGGGAAGGAATTTTTCAATGTGAAGGACGTTTTAGTCATGTCAGACTAACCTGATCTCTTTTTTTTGAGAAAGTGACTACCTTGCTGGATCAGAGGAATGCTGTAGACATCGTTTATCTTGATTTCAGTAAGGCTTTTGATAAAGTTCCAGATACTATCCTTGTTGACAAGGTGGTAAAATGTGGTTTGGATTCTGTTACCGTTAGGTGAATCTGTAACTGGTTGACAGATCGCCCAAAGAGTGCTTGTGAATGGTTCCTCATCCTCTTGGAGAGGAGTGACAAGTGGAGTGCTTCAGGGATCTGTCCTGGGACCTGTTTTGTTCAACATCTTTATTAATTATTTGGATGAAGGAATAGAGGGAATATTTATTAAATTTGCAGATGATACTAAATTGGGAGGGGTTGCAAACACAGAAGAAGACAGAAACAGGATACAGGATGACCTTGACAGGCTGGAAAACTGGGCTAAAATCAAAATGAATTTTAACAGGGATAAATGTAAAGTTCTGTATTTAGGTAGGAAAAATCCAATGCATGGTTATAGGATGCGGGAGACTTGTCTTAGCAGTAGTCTGTGCGAAAAGGATCTAGGGGTCTTAGTGGATTATATGCTGAACGTGAGTCAACAGTGTGATGCGGTGGCTAAAAAGGCAAATGCAATTTTGGGCTGTAGTGTCCAGATCATGTGATGTGATGGTATCGCTTTACTCTGCTCTGGTAAGACCTCACCTGGAGTATTGTGTTCAGTTTTGGACACCACATTTTAAGAAGGATATAGACAAGCTGGAATGGGTCCAGAGGAGGGCAACGAAGATGGTGAGGGGTCTGGTGACCAAGTCCTATGAGGAAAGGCTGAAGGAGCTGGGGATGTTTAGCCTGGAGAGGAGGCGGCTGAGAGGTGATACAATCACCATCTTCAAGTACTTGAATGGCTGTCATATAGAGGATGATGTGGAATTGTTTTCTGTGGCCCTGGAAGGTAGGACCAGAAATAATGGGTTGAAATTAAATCAAAAGAGTTTCCGGCTCAACACTAGGAAGAACTTCCTGACCGTTAGAGCAATTCCTCAGTGGAACAGGCTTCCCCGGGAGGTGGTGGGCTCTCCTTCCTTGGATGTTTTTAAACAGAGGCTAGATGGCCATCTGACAGCAATGAAGAGCCTGTGAATTTGGGGTAGGTATTTGTGAATTTCCTGCATTGTGCAGGGGGTTGGACTAGATGACCCTGGAGCAGGGGCGGCCGACGGTAGCTCTCCAGATGGTTTTTGCCTACAACTCCCATCAGCCCCAGCCAGCATGGCCAATGACTGGGGCTGATGGGAGTTGTAGGCAAAAAAACATCTGGGGAGCTACTGTTGGCCACCCCTGCCCTAGAGGTCCCTTCCAACTCTACGATTCTATGACCTTTCTCCAAGCTAAAGTGCCCCTAGCGTTTTAACCTTTCTTCATAGGGAAACTGTTCCAATTTGAAATCAAGCAATTCATTCATTTGTACCCCACTTTTCTCCCGATTTGGGGAGCCAAAGCGGCTTTTAGTGTTCTCCTCTTTTCCATTTTATCCTCACAACAACCCTGGCTGAGAAAATATGACTGGCTCAGCAAGCTTCCATGGCACAAGAGGGAACCTGAGCCTGGGTCCCCCAGACACTAGCCCAACACTCTAAACCACGGCAACACACTGACTCTCTGTAATTCAGAGAGATCTCCAGGATCCGCCTGGAGGTTGGCAACCCTGCCAGTGGTCCATCTAATCCAGCTTCCTGGTTCCAACAGTGGACACCTTCAGGAAGCCAGGACCAAAGGTACAGTTGGCCACTTAGAGTTTTGTAAGCCTGGGAGCAGACCGGTCCCATCCTCCTGAGGCTGGTTTGGGGAAGAAAAAGGAGAAGGAGAAGAAACCCTGTGAGGTAAGTGGGGCTGAGAGAGCTCTCCCAGAAGTTCCCCTTTCATGGACAGCTCTGTGAGAGCGTGGCTGACCCAAGGGCATTCCAGCAGCTGCAAGTGGAAGAGTGGGGAATCAAACCCAATTCTCCTAAATAAGAGTCTGTGTACTTAACCGCTACACCAAAAAAAAGGAGGAGGAGGAGAAAGAGAAGGAGAAGGAGGAGAAGGAGATGATGATTGAATTTATACCCTGCCCTTCACTACCCAAAGAAGTCTCAGAGCAGCTTACTATCTCCTTTCCCTTCCCCTCCCCACAACAGACACCCTGTGAGGTAGGTGGGGCTGAGAGAGCCCTGATGGAAACTCTTCTTGAGCAGAACAGCTCTGAGAGAGCTATGACTGATCCAAGGTCATACCAGCAGCTGCAAGTGGAGGAGCTGCACCCAATTCTCCCAGATAAGAGCCTGCACACTTAACCACTACACTACTCCAAACTGGGCACCGTGGTAAACCCACCATCTCTCGCACTTTCAACAGTGGGGAGCAAACCATTCCCCTCCCAGTGACCATGCCAAACAGTTGCTTACCCAGCACGGCTGGAGAACTGGTTCTCGGAGTAGGATAGGCTTTGGCTCACCAAAAGAAGAACCAGTCTGGTGACCCAAGGCTTAGAAAACCTCAGGTGCCCCCCATTGACGTGAGAGGTGGCAGTGGCTACAAGCATAGCCAGCTTCAAAAGGGGATTGGATAAGCATCTGGAGCAGAGGTCCATCAGTGGCTATGAGCCACAGTGCATTGTTGGAACTCTCTGTCTGGGGCAGTGATGCTCTGTATTCTTGGTGCTTGGGAGGGGCAACAGTGGGAGGGCTTCTTGTGTCCTGGCCCCACTGGTGGACCTCCTGATGGCGCATAGGTTTTTTTGGCCATTGTGTGACACAGAGTGTTGGACTGGATGGGCCATTGGCCTGATCCAACATGGCTTCTCTTATGTCTGGGGCAGTGATGCTCTGTCTTCTTGGTGCTTGGGGGAGGCAGCAGTAGGAAGGTCTCTAGTGTCTGGCCCCACTGATGGACCTCCTGATGGTACCTGGTTTTTCCGGCCACTATGTGACACAGAGTGTTGGTCCGGATGGGCCATTGCCCTGATCCAACATGGCTTCTCTCCTGTTCTTATGAGACAAAAATTCGCCAACCGATTCTGCCTCGTGAGATGTCAGCTTTTTGCGTCCCCCTCCGTGTGCCTTTGTACGATTCAGGCTGCAGGCGGCCAACTGCACTCTAATTAAAACTTCCCTTCTGTTCCAGCCCAGCTCTGTGTGAGAGATCAAGTCCCCGAATTTACATGCTGCTCTTTTGTTGGGCTGGCTGCGGGCCGGCGGCCTCTCGGAAGGAACAATGGCTCGGTTTTAATCATAGGGTAGCAGTTGCCACCTTTTAAAATTGGACTTGCTGATGCCCGTTTTATGAAGCCTGAGCTGCGGTAAACAGGCTGAGCGTTTCCATGACGCTTTCCCCCGAACGTTCGGCTGCCGAATTTCCACACAGCCATATGTGGTTAACTTAGAGTTGCCAATCCCCAGTTGGGGACAGGGGATCCCCTGGTTTGGAGGCCTTCCCCCCGTTTCAGGGTCATCAGAAAGCAAGGGGGGAGGAGGGAAATGTCTGCTGGGCACTCCATTATACCCTACGGAGACAAATTCCCATAGGGTATAATGGAGAATTGATCCACTGGTATCTGGGGCTCGGGGGGGGGGGCGTTTTTTGTGGTAAAAGCACCAAATCTGCAGCATAGCATCCAGTGCCATTTCCCAAAATACCCTCCAAGTCTCAAAAAGACTGGACCACGGGGTCCAGTTCTATGAGCCCCCAAACAAAGTGCCCCGTCCTTCATTATTTCCCATGGAGGGAAGGTATTTAAAAGTTGTGCAGTCCCTTTAAATGTGATGGCCAGAACTCCCTTTGGAGTTCAATGATGCTTGTCACAACCTTGCTCCTGGCTCCGCCCCCAATATCTCCTGGCTCCACCCCCAAAGTCTCCCAGCTCCACCCCCAAAGTCCCCAGATATTTCTTGAATTGGACTTGGCAATCCTATGTTAACTGCCCAGGAATGGGGCGGAGGGGGGCGGGGCGGAGATAGTACCAGCTCTGATTCCACAGCGCAGTTGTAGAGTAGGACTATTTGGGGACCATGTTTGTCTCCCTCAGAATCTTAAAGGAATTATAAATGGGGGGGACTCATCTAAGCGAGAGACAGATCACAGCTTTTAAAAGAGAGCTGAAATTCATCTTCTATGATGTCCACCGTTAAGGCTGGATTTGTGTCGAATTTTCCAACCCTGGAACAGAATTTCCTGCTTTCCCCTTCCCACCACTACCTGCTGATTTATTTGAAATTCTGCTTTGGGGGTGGGGGATAAGGAACCTCAAAGAATGAGATGAAGAAGAAGAAGAATTGCAGATTTATACCCCGCCCTTCTCTCTGAATCAGAGACTCAGAGCGGCTTACAATCTCCTATATCTTCTCCCCCCAACAGACACCCTGTGAGGTGGGTGGGGCTGAGAGGACTCTCCCAGAAGCTGCCCTTTCAAGGACAGCTCTGCCAGAGCTGTGGCTAACCCAAGACCATTCCAGCAGATGCAAGTGGAGGAGTGGGGAATCAAACCCGGTTCTCCCAGCTAAGAGTTCACGCACTTAACCACTACACCAAATCGGCTCTCAGACCCAGAGCCCCAGATGGGGATGTCTCTAGTTAAGTGGTTATGTGTGCGGACTCTATCTGGGAGAACCGGGTTTGATTCCCCGCTCCTCCACTTGCACCTGCTGGAATGGCCTTGGGTTAGCCATAGCTATCGCAGGAGTTGTCCTTGAAAGGGCAGCTGCTGTGAGAGCCCTCTCAGCCCCACCCACCTCACAGGGTGTCTGTTGTGGGGAGGAGAAGATATAGGAGATTGTAAGCCGCTCTGAGTCTCTGATTCAGAGAGAAGGGCGGGGTATAAATCTGCAGTCTTCTTCTTCTAGTTCAAAGGGCGAATCGATGGGAAATTGCCAATTGAGTCTGGATTGAACCCATATTTCCTCACGGCTACTACCAGTCAAACAGATTTGCGAAATAATACAAAGATCTGTGCTTGAGGGATGGGATTGGAATGGTAGCACACGTGGGCAGCGACTTTGGGAACGGGGAGAGAAGATAGACCAGTCTCCTTTAATGGGGATCAAGTCAGCCACGAGCCAATTCCCATGCAAACATTCTTTCCGCCATCCACACCTCATTAGGGTTGCCAAATCCAATTCAAGAAATATCTGGGGACTTTGGGGGTGGAGCCAGGAGATTTTGGGGGTGGAGCAAAGAGACAATGGGGCAGAGCCAGGAGCAAGGTTGTGACAACCATAACTGAACTGCAAAAGGAGTTCTGGCCATCACATTTAAAGGGACCGCACACCTTTTAAACGCCTTCCCTCCACTGGAAATAATGAAGGAAAGGGGCACCTTCTTTGAGGGCTCATAGAATTGGACCCTCTGGTCTAATCGTTTTGAAACTTGGAGGTTCTTTTGAGAAGAGGCATTGGATTCTATGCTGCAAATTTCGTGCCTCTACCTCAACAAAGTGCCCCCCTCCCCAGAGCCCCAGATATCCATGGATCAATTTTCCATCAAAGCCTATCGGAACTGGTCTCCATAGGGTATAATGGAGTGCCCAGCAGATATTTCCATTTCCCCCCCATTTTCTGATAACCCTGAAGTGGGGAGAAGACCCCCAGACTGGGGGATCCCCTGCCCCCACCTGGGGATTGGCAACCCTACACCACATTGGGAACAACTTGAAAGAAAACATGCAAGACACTTAATTGGAACTGATCTGCTGATACTATCTCCCAACTTAGTGGCACTTTTCCTGGCTCCCCAAGCAACCATGTGCTTTGGAATGCTGTACCCCTCATGCCCCTCTTCTTGGTGGCCCCAATTAGGGAGCGGATCAAATATTGGCCTCTGTGATTCCCATGAGTCAGAGGCTGAACTAGGGTTGCCAATCCCCAGGTGGGGGCAGGGGATCCCCCGGTTTGGAGGCCCTCCCCTGCTTCTGGGTCATCAGAAAAGGGGGGGAGGGAAATGTCCGCTGGGCACTATGGAGACCAATAGGGCACAATGGAGAATTGATTTGGGGCTTTGGGGGGCTGTTTATAGAGGTAGAGGCACCAAATTTTCAGCGTAGCATCTGGCACCTCTCTTCAAAACACCCTCCAAGTTTCAAAAGGATTGGACCAGGGGGTCCAATTGTATGATCCCCAAAAGAAGGTGTCCCTATCCTTCATTATTTCCAATGAAGGGAAGACGTTTAAAAGGTGTGCAGTCCCTTCCTCTTGCCTGCACTGCCAGTATCTCCTGGCTCCACCCCCAAAATCTCCTGGCTCCACCCCCAAAGTCCCCAGATATTTCTTGAATTGGACTTGGCAAGCCTAGACCGGACCTCTTCCCTGTAAGAAAATGAGCCTGCAAAGATTTTGTCCTAAGCATCTCCAGAGAGCACAGCGTTAGTGGATGTCAGCGCCATAACCCCGAATTCACATAACAGTCTCTCCAAGGAACACAGATGAGTGAATCTGTTCTAGCACTTACCGAAACCAGCTGGTGGGTTCTGGAATTTCACTGGCTGCGTCTGGCCTTACCACAGTGCAATCCGGCAGACACAGAGATCAGAAACGCGATTGACCGGTATTGCAGCGCAGTGCACAGTATGCTTCTGCGCATGGGCTAAAAAAAGTCTAGTTTGGTGATAGTTGGCCTTATTTAGGGCTTTTTTTTGTAGCGGGAACTCCTTTGCATATCAGGCCACACCCCGCTGATGTAGCCAATCCTCCAAGAGCTTACAAGGCTCTTAGTTCAGGGCCTACTGTAAACTCCAGGAGGATTGGCGACATCAGGGGTGTGTGGCCTAATATGCAAAGGAGTTCCTGCTACAGAAAAAGCCCTGCTGTGATTGACCCTCTGTGCCTTGTCAGACATCTCCGTGCATAGCCAGGTCCAAAGGCTGGGCTTGATCCAAAAGTAAAGAGAATCGGGACTTGTGGAACTCGCTTCAATGGAACCTTTCTCATAGCGAAACCCAACAATTCCTCCTCTCTCTAATTGGTTCCCATATCGTGAACCCCACCCCTCCACTCTAAAATGGATTGTGACTTCTTAAATTACCTTACACTGCCAACCTGTATTTGGCCCACTGTCCGCCAACTTTGTCCCACGTGTCAGGTACCACGCCACACCGCTTCCCAGTTTGGGTGAATCCTGGCTGAATTCCTCCACAGGAGGCTGGCGGTAGAGTTTCTCCGAGGCCCGTTTATTTGGCATCTCGTGGACGTGTGTGGTATGATAGTCAGACCAAGGTTGTTTCTGCAGATGAGCATTCCTCCTTAAAGAAGAACCTATCCTCTGCATCTGTGGCATTACGACCGCGTATCTCCCCGTACCATTGTCTGTTTCACTTTCAAGCAGCTCAGCGAGTGAACGAGCAGGCCTTCTGGGTGTGTTGAACTGGTCTTGAAAAGCCACGCTTCCTCTTCCCATGGCTTGAAACGGAGGGGATCTTTGGGTCAGAGGACTGCGATTGAGCCTCCCCCTCAGGGTGCCAGAGTTGCTCCCAGCAGCAGGGTAGCTCAAATTGCCTCCCAAGGCTTCCTGTTTCAGACTGGGTGACCGAGAACGATTGGCTTCTACTACTTGCTTCAGAGATGAACCAGGAGAAGGAGGGTTGTGAGAATGGGGGTGCAGGGAACAAGCTGGTGGCAACCCTGGATCTTGACCAAACTTTGTTGAATATGTACTCCCCTTCCCTGTGTTGCCCGTACTTCCTATGGGAGAGTGTTTGATGGAAGAAGCAATCTCCGCCATCCCAGCTAGAGGCTGACCAATCCGCTTGATGAAGTCCTTTGGAGAGCTGGACACAGGAGTTGGAGGCAGATTTGATAAGCTCTTCAGACTTCCACTACTTCCCATCTTGGGAGAACGAGTCTGGGGGGCTGACATTTTGTTCCCAGAAGCATGATCCCACCTCTGCTGTGGCACCCACTGCTCCATCACCTGCCCACTAATATCATCAAGAGACTGGGCACGAGAAGGTAAGTCAACCGGAGATTCTACGATGGTGACCCTACGAGTTCCTTGCCGAGTCTGCATGTGTGGGGAGGAGGTCCTCGTGCTCCGAGTAGACAGAACGGGAGATGGGTGGCCATATTGCTTCATGAACTGATTCCTCATTAAAGGTTTCACTGCTTCGGTTGGGGGCTCAGGCTGCCTGTTCCAACCTTGGGGAAGCCTCCCTTGAACATCAACGAGTGAAGGATTCATTCTTCCCAATGCCTGTGGGGAATTTGGTATAGGAGGTGATCCAAAATGCCTGAGGGTTGTTTGAGGTGATGCGGGACCTTGAGAACCCCCAGTGGTGGGATCATGAAATCCTGCTGGGGCATATCTACCAGAGCTCACGCTGCGAAGAGAATCCCGAAATTTAGAAGCACTGGATTTGAGGGAGACCTGAGAAGATGATTGCCTCAAATGGTCCTCATTCCTTAGGTTGCCAGCAGGTCCTAAACTAGTAGATGATGGGGTGCGTCGACGTATAAAAGGATTACGTGCTGTAGTACGAGGGGAAGATGAGGACTCTTCTAATAGGGTGGATGGCCTTTGTCCCCGTGATGGGGCAGTAAAGGAGGCAGCTGGTGTTGAGCCCATTCTCCTCATAGAAAGTGTTTCTGACCATGAAGAGGGCCCCTGGGAAGACATTTGGCCTCCAGACCATTGCTGGAAGGAATTACTCATCTTAGGTATTTGGAAATCCACTTGTGGCCTGCTTGAACCAAATGACCTTGTACCTTGTTTTGAAGAAAAGGATGAGATATTTCTTTGAGAAAACTGAGAGGAAGGAGGCCTTTGGGAATTGTTGTTGTTAATGGCTTCCTGACTTAAAGACCTCGGTGGAAGACTGACTCCTAGGTGGGGCTTTTTGTTGAAAGACGACCCCGCATATGGAAGTGTGTTGTGTAGTTCTTCCTGAAGGGCATTATGCAACCTTGCTGTGTGGTGAGAAGAAGGGTGAGGGGCACCGTGCCTCTGCTGACCCCCAAACCGACTTGTAGGCTTAGGGGATGAAGTTGAATTTGGAATTTCAAACTGCCTAGTTCCCACTCGAAGAGACTGCCCCAGTGATTGGCTGCCACTAAACATTGAAAGAACTTTCTTCACTGGCGATGGCGTTGGGGGTCTGTTCTGCTCTCTGGTCCCCCGGTGCTTTAGTATGGGTTTTGGTTGTGTGAGGGATTTTTGTAGGAATTGCCCCAAAGGGCTTCCACATTCTCTTGCGGATAAGCTTGGTGATGACCTTGCTTTACAGGTGCATTTTTTTTCATTTGGGCCTAAATTCCTTGCAATTGGTTTGGGGGTAACAGACCTTGGAAGGGCACCACCGAAACAGCTCTCTAACAGTTTTGAGATCTTTGGCGACTTGGAAGGTTCCACATTCTGATCGTCAAACTGAGCAAAAGGAGAGGTCAAGGGTTCGGATTCCTCATAGTTCTCCTCGTCTTGATCAAAACTGCCAATGGAAAACTGTGGCGAGGGAGGAAGGGGGACATCCAGTTTGTCAATACCGAACAGCTTCACCTGGGGCCGAGGGAAGAGACGGAACTTCCGGTTCAAAGACAACTTAGGAGAAAAATTCTCTCCCATCCCTTGCTGTTCGAAAAAGGAAGAGTTAGATAAATCAGAGGGGTAGCCTCTTCGACTATCCTCAGCTTCCTCCACAATATCATCCAGTGGGTAGGCGTAAGGATTGTATGAAGACTGTGTTTGAGGAGGCCATTCATTCTCACCGTAGCCTGCTTCGTTAAGAGGATAGTCATTGGGGTATTCTGTATCTTCTGCCCCTGAGTAATAGGGGTCTTCAGTAGGGGTATATTGGTCATTCAACCCCATTGGCTCTTCATAACCGGCATAGTTATCGTAAGGCTCATAGGGCGAATAACTGGTGGTCGGCTCGTATTCTTGCTCATCCTCCATGGGATAACCATACTGGTCTTGCGGCAGGTGGTTATAGTACTCTACTGGCTCTTCATACGCCCCGTATTCCTCATCTGGGTACCCGTCATAACACTCAGTATCATAGTTAGAGTAGTATTGAGAAGAGGATTGTGGATCAGTGTAGCCATCCTCTCGATAGTTATCATAGTGCAGTTGTGGCAAAGGGGCATCTAAGTTTTTTTCCCAGTAGCCAAATTCTTCCTGGGTTTGGCCATAGAGTGCGCTTGCTTCAGGCAGCCTCCTCATATTAGCCCGGTGCCTTAAGACCTCAGCCTCCGAGGGGAAAGGGAGCTTCTTGGCCCCAATCCTCATTAGCCAGGCCTCGTTTGCAACCCTTTCGTCATACATGTACCTGCCACGTTTGGCCAGGAATTTCCTGGTCAGCCAGCTGGTGGCAGCAGCGACTTTGCTCACAATCTGGGCCCGGGTTTTGAACTGCTCATTCGGCTTCGCCTTTTGCAACAGGTTGCCAAAGAACCCGCCCCCTTTGGCCTTATCTTTGGGTTTCCCACCCAGCCGTATCAGCATGAAGGCCGGCTTCTTAGCACCTTCGGCGCTGGGCTCTTCTTTCTTCTTTTTCTTCCCTATCCCTTTGAAGCGCATCATGAGTTTGGAGGTGGACTTGAGGACCGCCTTGTTCTTCTTCTGTTTCTGCTTCTTCTTTGTGCTGAGTTTGTTCAGCCCCCAGAAGAAGCGTGACGTGTTCTTGAACTGGCTCTTCTTCGGCCGCTTGAGCCGCAACCCTTTGAAGCCCATGAAGAGCTTGGATGTGCTTTTCAAGCTCCTTTTCTTCTTGGGCGGTGGCTCCTTCTTGGCTATGGCCATCGCCTTGGTGGCCCCTTTCAGCTGGGCTTTGGCGTGTTCCTTCTTGGCCCCTTTCTTCTTCTTGGCATCGTCGGTGGTCAGACCCATCACCAGCTTCGAGGCACCTTTGAGCTGCTTCTTCCCGCCCTTCTTGTCTTTCCCTTTCTTCTTGGGGTCATCTTCACTTTCCCCCTCTTCCGCCACTATCTCGCTGTCCATTTCACTCTCCTCCACGGCTTCTGACACCTCCTCGGAGTCACTGGGTTCCTTTTTGCTCTTCTTCCCTTTCCCAGCATCTTTTCCTTTCTTCGTGTCAGCTTTTTTGCCTGCCATGCTGGGAGAAGGGGAGTCTCATTCTCCGGTCTGGTTCTGTGATTTTGCCACCGGGTCTGCCCTTCGGCAAAGATTGAGGAGAGCCTCCATGGGGGAATTCCTTCCGCAATGAATCAACACTGGACCGGTCTCGGCATTAAAACCACATGCCGTCTTTGCAAGTTTGCCGGCCAACATCAACATCTGTACAGCTGCAATAGCAACATGTTCCCCCCAACTTGACAGGTCCTCTTAGTGGCAAGAATACACAATGCTAATAGTCTTTATTTACCTTCCAGCTGGTTGGATAAGTTACTGGAGAGCGATTATTTCTCTCGTCTGCTCGAGATAATGCATCGTTATCCTGTGTTATTCTCCCGAAGGAAGTCAGCTCTGGCCACAATGAGAGTTGCTTCTTTGATTCATCTTGTGGGCATTTCTCCTCTTGTCATTCGCCAGTGAAGCAGTGTTCCCTTTTCTCCAGAGTTCTGTAACGTTCTCCCAGTCAGAGGTTTTTTCGTCCGTGTTCTTTGATGCGCTTTCCGCAGGGTGATCGGGAGCTAAGAAGTCAAGGAGGGATAGTCACTCTGCAGTCGGAATGTAACCGTATCTCCTGGGCTCGCGTCGGTATGAATAATGTAAGTGGGCTGCTCTGTCTCAGCTCAGGGAGTCTTCCAAAGAAGAAATAAAAGGTTTGAAGAAAGGCAAAGGAAAGGAGAAACAGGGAGAAACTCAGAAGACCCCCCTCTCCCCGCCTCCATTCACTTTGTTTCTGCAACCATGGGGAAACCACGACCTCGCTCAGGATGACACTCGCTCAGGATGCAGAAGAGGAACCAGTTCCAAATTATCCTGCTCGATCAAGCCAAATCTGAACTCCCAAGTAAGTGCTGCCTAGTCAACCGGTTCTATGTTGACACGATGGTTACAGGCATCTTTGAAAGTAGGGATTATCAGAATGAAACAATGCAACATCTGGTTTTGGATTCCACAAGGGTGCAAGAATATGCACGACATAGCTCACACGCGTTCCAGAAACTACTTTGCTGATTAGAGATAGTGGAAACTGCCATCAAGTTGCCACTGATTTATGGTGACCCCATAGGTTTTTCAAGGCAAGAGATGTTCAGGAGTGGTTTTGCCATTGCCTGCCTCTTCGTAGCAACCCTCGGCTTCCTTGGTGGTCTCCCATCCAAGGTCTAACCAGGGAAGAAGTAGAACATATTGTATTTATACCCCACCCTGAATCTCAGAGTCTCAGAGCAGCTCACAATCTCCTTTATCTTCTTCCCCCACAACAGACACCCTGTGAGGTGGGCGGGGCTGAGAGAGCTCTCCCAAAAGCTGCCCTTTCAAGGACAACTCCTGCGATAGCTATGGCTGAACCAAGTGGAGGAGTGGGGAATCAAACCCGGTTCTCCCAGATAAGAGAGCTCTGGCTGACCCAAGACTATTCCAGCAGGTGCAGGTGGAGGAGTGGGGAATCCAACCCGGTTCTCCCAGATAAGAGAGCTCTGGCTGACCCAAGACTATTCCAGCAGGTGCAGGTGGAGGAGTGGGGAATCCAACCCGGTTCTCCCAGATAAGAGAGCTCTGGCTGACCCAAGGCCATTCCAGCAGGTGCAAGTGGAGGAGTGGGGAATCAAACCCGGTTCTCCCAGATAAGAGTCCGCACACTTTACCACTACACCAAACTGGCTCTCAGGGACAATCATATTTAACTTTTGAGATCTGATGGGGTCGGGCTAGTCTGAGCCATCCAGGGCAGGAGTGAGCACAAGTTCTTGTATTGTGAGAATGGGAGAAAAGGACTTCTTCCTCTACCTTCTCTTTCCCATGCATAATCTTGTAAACCTCTATCACAGGGGTGTCAAACTCATTTGTCATGAGGGCCGGATCTGACACAAATGGGACTTTGCGGTGTCGGGCCATGAGTGTCATAAAATATAATGCCAGGTAACGGAGGCATAAACTTTATAATGGACACAGACAAACTCACTCAATGCACAGCAGCCAAGAAGGTCAGAGTGCCTGCTCCGGCTGCAACGCCACTGAGGATGTTCTCCGCAGCTGAGAACAAAACTTTCTCCAGTAGAACATGGCACTTGAGCCCGAAAGATTCTACAAACCCTAACAGACAAACACAGTTAAAGATATTATTTTTAAACTTAATAGAAGAATAAGAATTGCATATTTTTACCTGGCCCTTCTCTCTGAATCAGAGACTCAGTGGCTTACAATCTCCTTTATCTTCCTCCCCCACAACAGACATCCTGTGAGGTGGGTGGGGCTGAGAGTGCTCTCCCTTTAAAGGACAATTCTGCCATTTCAAGGACAATTCTGCGAGAGTTATGACTGACCAAAGGCCATTCCAGCAGCTGCAAGTGGAGGAGTGGGGAATCAAACCTGGTTCTCCCAGATAAGAGTCTGCACACTTAACCACTACACCAAGCTGGCTCTCAACATGTTGAAAACTCTTCCAATATTTTGCTTAAGTTGGAAAGTTGGGGGAATAGTGGTATTTGGCAGTGCAATTTTAAAAATAAAACATCAAGAAAAAGCACAAAGGCTCTGACTCTGTGGAAACAATGAAATGGCAATGTAAGTTTCTCCCCAACCCTGAGTTTACTCAGATTGGCAATGGCTTTCCAATATAATATCCCCCTTTGGCTGTGGGTTCCCCACACTACAGTACTCACTAGATTAGGTCCATTCAATAGAGGATAAACTGGCTGAAAGTGTCGACCTGTTGTTTGCAAGACCACAACTCAGGAAGCATGAGTTTCAGCTGGCTATAGGAACAGCTGAAAATGTAACCGCCTCCACTCCATATGAAACCATTGCAGAGCAAAGACAAAGCTGCAAGAAAAATGTGGAATGGACCATAAAATTCACCCCACATTTTCCTTGCCGCAGCCAGCAAAGAAAGGCAGGAAGAGCCAGGAACTGAGACTCAGCCTGGGAACTTCAAAGGGGGCTTCAATGAGCCTTTGAAGCTCCCAGGCTGCAAGAGACTCTGCCTCAGAGCTTCAAAAAGCCTGGGAACTGAAAGAGAGGCAGCCTGGGAGTTTCAAAGGTAAGGACAGGAGAGAGAGGAGGGGGGAGGGAGAGAGGGAGGAAGGAAGGAAGGAAGGGAGGGAGGGAGGGAGGGAGAGAGGGAGGAAGGAAGGAAGGAAGGAAGGAAGGAAGGAAGGAAGGAAGGAAGGAAGGAAGGAAGGAAGGAGGGAGGGAGGGAAGGAGGGAGGGAGGGAAGGGAGGGAGAGAGGGAGGAAGGAAGGAAGGAGGGAGGGAGGGAGGGAGGAAGAAGGGAGGGAGAGAGAAAGGAAGGGAGGAAGGAAGGAAGGAAGGAAGGAAGGAAGGAAGGAAGGAAGGAAGGAAGGAAGGAAGGAGGAGAAAAAAGAGGTGGAATGAAGCAACTTTAACTTCAAATGTATTCTCCAGGCTGCTGGCTGGCTTGGCTTGGAGAAATAATTTAATGAGACAAATGCCTTCTCCAAGCCAGCCAATAAGGTGGTTGGAGCTTCAAGAGCTGCACAATATGTGTGAAAGAGTCACATGTGGCTCCTGAGCCACAGTTTGGCCACCCCTGGTGTAACATGATAAAGATGTTTTAAGATATGCAGAGACATAACAGCAATAAAAAACAGTTAAGTTTATACAGTCAACCGTTGTTTGGATTTCATTTTCTTCTTTCTGAGATGCAGCAGCCAGATCTGAACACAGGATTCGAGACACAGATCTACATACGGACAGCGCAAAATTCTTCACGGGATTCTGACTTTTGTTTGGGATTTTCCTGGCCCCCTTTAGGCCAGACAGCCCAACCCGGTTATTCTCCTGGAATAATTATTCTGTCATTTGACACTTCGTCTCCTCTGCAAAGCGCCTCTGGAGACAGAAGAGCAAAAGGGCACCGAGAAGGAACACCACGAAAAGGACCGGTCTCTGTTGCACAGAAAACTGAAGGAAAGCGGATCTGGTTTCACCCAGGAGGTGAAGAGGAGTGACTTCACACCCTCCATTAAGCAGGGCACTGCTTTCTCCACTGGGCCTTGAGGTGTGTTAGCAGCACCTTTTGTACACAGAAAATTTGGTGGCATAATTAAGGAAAAACAGGTTTCATGGGTGGCTCAATGGCAGAGCATCTGCTTGGTAAGCAGAAGGTCCCAGGTTCAATCCCCCGCATCTCCAACTCAAAAGGGCCCAGGCAAGTAGGCATGGAAAACCTCCGCTGGAGACCCTGGAGAGCCGCTGCCAGTCTGAGTAGACAAGACTAACTTTGATGGATTGAGGGGGGTCTGATTCAGTAGAAGGCAGCTTCGTATGTAGGGAGGGGCGGTGGCTCAGTGGTAGAGCATCTGCTTGGTAAGCAGAAGGTCGCAGGTTCAATCCCCGGCATCTCCAACTAAAAAGGGTCCAGGCAAGTAGGGGTGAAAAACCTCAGCTGGAGACCCTGCAGAGCCGCTGCCAGTCTGAGTAGACAAGACTGGCTTTGATGGACCATTCTGTAGAAGGCAGCTTCATAGGTTCATGTGGAAGTGTCTATAAGAGCATCTCTATCTTTGGCTAAGACCATCACCTAGCATTTTTCCTTGGAGACTGCTTTTTGACACAGGAGAGACATAATAGCTGTACATTTACTGCTTTTATTAAAACCACTTCGACCCTTACTGCTGGCTTGGTTTTTTGTATTGTAATATTTTGTCTCTGTCTTGTTTTTTTTGTATTGCGATATTATTTCTTGTCTTGTGGTAACCTGATCCAAGACTCCAAGTTGGGAAATTCCTGGATATTTGGGGGTGGAACTTTGGGAAGGCCAAGTCTGAGGAAGAGAGGGAATCTCTAGCAGGGTTTAATGTCGTAGAGCAGAGTTGGCTGAACTTAACGTAAGAACCACGTAGAATAAACCCAGGTGTTCAAGAGCCACAAGACACGAATGTCAGATATTTGAGAACCACAAGGAAGGAAGGAAGGAAGGAAGGAAGGAAGGAAGGAAGGAAGGAAGGAAGGAAGGAAGGGGGGAAGGAAGGGGGAAGGAAGGGAGGAAGGAAGGAGGGAAGGAAGGGGGGAAGGAAGGAGGGAAGGAAGGAGGGAAGGAAGGGGGGAAGGAAGGGAGGAAGGAAGGAAGGAAGGAAGGAAGGGAGGAAGGAAGGATGGAAGGATGAAAGGAAGGATGAAAGGAGGGGGAAGGAAGGAAGGAAGGAAGGAAGGAAGGAAGGAAGGAAGGAAGGAAGGAAGGAAGGGGGAAGGAAGGAAGGAGGAAGGAAGGATGGAAGGAAGGAAGGAAGGAAGGAAGGAAGGAAGG
>NC_083242.1:34155208-34237275 GCF_032191835.1 Heteronotia binoei | reverse complement strand
TGGGGGATTAACAGTTAGGCCAAGTAGACACTGGCCTAAGGCCCTCACGCCTTTAGGGGCCCTGGCTGCCTTTCCCGTCATTCCCCCCCTACTTGCAGCCCTCCCAGCCTACACACCCAGCCAGCAACTGTATCATAGAATCATAGAGTTGGAAGGAACCTCCAGGGTCATCTAGTCCAACCCCCTGCACAATGCAGGAAACTCACAAACCCTTCCCCCTAAATTCACAGGATCCTCATTGCTGTCAGGTGGCCATCTAGCCTCTGTTTAGAAACCTCCAAGGAAGGAGAGCCCACCACCTCCCAAGGAGGAAGCCTGTTCCATTGAGGAATGGCTCTAAACTCACAAATCCCTCCCCTAAATTCACAGGATCCTCATTTGCTGTCAGGTGGCCATCTAGCCTCTGTTTAAAAACCTCCAAGGAAGGAGAGCCCACCACCTCCCAAGGAAGAAGTCTGTTCCACTGAGGAACGGCTCTAAACTCACACATCCCTCCCCCTAAATTCATAGGATCCTCATTGCTGTCAGGTGGCCATCTAGCCTCTGTTGAAAAACCTCCAAGGAAGAGAGCCCACCACCTCCCGAGGAAGCCTGTTCCACTGAGGAACCGCTCTAACTGTCAGGACGTTGTTCCTAATGATGAGCCGGAAATTCTTTTGATTTAATTTCAACCCATTGGTTCTGGTCCTACCTTCTGGGGCCACAGAAAACAATTCCACACCATCCGATGACAGTCCTTCAGGTACTTGAAGATGGTGATCCTATCACCTCTCAGCCGCCTCCTCTCCAGGCTAAACATCCCCAGCTCCTTCAACCTTTCCTCATAGGACTTTGTCTCCAGACCCCTCACCATCTTCATTGCCCTCCTCTGGACCCGTTCCAGCTTGTCTAGATCCTTCTCAAAATATAGTGCCCAAAACTGAACACAAGACTCCAGGTGAGGTCTTACCAGAGCAGAGTAAAGCGATACCATCACATCACGTGATCTGGACACTATGCTTCTGTTGATACAGCCCAAAATTGCATTTGCCTTTTTAGCCACCGCATCACACTGTTGACTCATGTTCAGCGTATGATCTACTAAGACCCCTAGATCCTTTTCGCACAGACTACTGCCAAGACAAGGCTCCCCCATCCTAAAACCACTAAGCTGCTCTTTGCTCAACTTCCCTGATATCAGTCTGTTTTGGATCACCTTTTGTTGCTGTTCCAGCCCAGTTAACACTAACAGACACCAGACCCCAACTCAGGATTGATCCGTGGGTATCTGGGGCTCTGGGGGGGCTGTTTTTTGGGGTAGAGGCACCAAATTTTCAGTATAGCATCTAGTGCCTCCCCCCAAAATACCCCCCAAGTTTCAAAAAGATTGGACCAGGGTGTCCAATTCTATGAGCCCCAAAAGAAGGCGCCCCTAGCCTTCATTATTTCCTATGGAAGGAAGGAATAGAAAAGGTGTGCCGTCCCTTTAAATGTGATGGCCAGAACTCCCTTGGAGTTCATTTATGCTTGTCACACCCTTGCTCCTGGTTCCGCCCCTAATGTCTCCTGGCTCCACCCCCAAAGTCTCCTGGCTTAGGCTTCCCAACCCTCCCGCTCTGGCGGGGGACCCCAGGATTTCCAGCCTCTTCCCCGCTCCCCAAAAAAAACGGAAGTGGGGGGAGGGGGGAAACAGCACCAAGGAGCGTGGCGAGCCGCCCCATCCCGGAGCGGGCGAGGCCACTGCGCTGTGCCGCTGCCACCCCTCCCCACCCACCGCAGCTGCTCCTCCGAGATGGGCCCAGGCTGAGCCGTCTCAGAGGAGCACCCAAGAGGCGGCAGCAGCGCAGGCAAAACCAGCAAGGCAAAACCAGAGAAGGGGAGGGCGGAGGCAGGCCAGGAGCATGGCGAGCCGCAAATCCGGGCCCTTCTAGGACCCGGACTCGTGGCTTGCCACGCCCCCGGCCCACCTCCACCCCCCCCTCCGATTCCACCCCAGAGGCGGAGCGGAGTGGGCGAGGCTCAGCCTGAGCCCATCTCGGAGGAGCAGCCACGGCGAGCAGAGAAGAGGCGGCAGCTGCGCAGCGGCGTCGCCCACTCCGAGACAGGGCGGCTAGCCACGCTCCCCGGCGCCGTTTCCCCCCTCCCCCCTAGCTCCACCCCAGTGTCTCCTGGCTCCACCCCCAAAGCCCCCAGATATTTCTTGAATTGGACTTGGCAACCCTAACGCAAGCTGACATTCTCAATATAACTTTGTTGGTCTTAAAGATGCCACTTGACTCCTGCTTTGTTCTACGAGTTGTAATTGTTCTTTGCACGGTAATTTTTCACAGCCTCCTACGTTCCCCCCCCCCCCCCCCGCCTGGAGGCTGGGCACCCTAGAACAAGCGCTCGATGAATGAATAGGTGCTTACCTTATGGAACCCAACCGTCAGACGCTACCTGTGCATTGTCAGAAGCTGGCGTCGGTTCACGGAGTCGCAGAAGCTCTGTCAGTACATCGCACCTGCAAAAGGGGAGGCAATTTTGTCACCCAAAGTCCAGGGCTTGGCTATAACTTCTGAACCTCTAGAGTGAGGGAGCTAAGGATGCCTGAGGCAACTGTGCTCTGCCACGCCTGCAGGCCGCATGGCTGGGAGACAGCCGCTCCGTTCCCTAGCACCTGGCAACGGTCGTGTTCCCTCTGGCAGGCCTTTTCCAATCCTCTTGGGCAAACGCAGCCAATGCCAGCTGTCGGGGGTGAAGGGAACTTGTAACGTCATTCCCGAGAGGAGTAAAGGATGGACAAGAGAGCTGGTGGGACACTCTCAGGGCGCGGAAAGATGCGCCCAACCTGTGCTGGCAACCTGTTGCGGTGATCCCACAGCCTGCCAGCCCCTCCCAGACTTTGAACAGCTGTGTGGAGATCAGCAGAGGCGCCTTTCTCCTTGCCCTGCAGCAATTATTTATCGATGATTTACAAAACCAGCATCCTGCTTTTCTCTGCAGTCTGGGCCACCAGTTTGGCGTACTGGTGAAGTGTGTGGACTCTTATCTGGGAGAACCGGGTTGGATTCCCTCCTCCTCCACTTGCACCTGCTGGAATGGCCTTGGGTCAGCCAGAGCTCTCTTATCTGGGAGAACCGGGTTTGATTCCCCACTCCTCCACTTGCAGCTGCTGGAATGGCCTTGGGTCAGCCAGAGCTCTCGTAGGAGTTGCCCTTGAAAAGGCAGCTTCTGGGAGAGCTCTCTCAGCCCCACCCAACTCACAGGGGGTCTGTTGTGGTGGGGGAGGGGAGGTAAAGGAGATTGTGACAGCTCTGAGACTCAGATTCAGAGTATAGCACGGGATATAAATCCAATATCATCATCGTCGTCGTCGTCGTCCCCTCTAAGCTGTGGAGTCTTGTGAGCAAAAATTCTACTTTGTAAGCTACTGGCATTAAAGCTGTGAGCTACTGCATAAATTAGTGTGCTCTGGGGCCATTTTGCCTGAGCTAAGACAGAAAGACAAAAATGTGTGAGCCAGAGGCTAAAAAACTGTGAGCTAGCTCACACTAACTCAGCTTAGAGAGAACATTGATCTTCTTCAATGTTCTCTCTAAGCTGAGTTAGTGTGAGCTAGCTCACAGTTTTTCTTCCTCCTCTTCTTCATGGCTACCCATTACAAAACAATAGATGCCATCAGGGTTTGTCATTTTTTAAAGTAATTGATTTTTATATATGTATTTTTTAATGCTGTTCTTAGCCTTGAGCGTGGCACTAGCCGGGATAGGCTGATTCATCAAATATAAATAATAATAATACTTTATAAAATTACAATGGCCCCCAGACAGATTCTCTCTTCTTAATACTGGAGTTAAAGGGAGCAGAGCACGTGGGTTTGTGACAGCCGCCAAACAGGCAGAAACCCAACAGATGAAGAGGCACTGAGGGAGAACGTGGTATCTGTGGCAAATTCCGCCGACGCAGGAATTTGGGGGCTAGCCTTACAGTGGCTTTCCTCCTTCCTTGAGGGTCGGGGACAAAGGGTGGCGATTGGAGGAGAGCTGTCCCAGAGACGCCTACATAATTGTGGGGTGCCTCAGGGGGCAGTTTTCTCCCCGATGTTGTTTAACATCTACATGCGCCCCCTTGCCCAGATTGCCCGGAGGCACGGGCTGGGTTGCCATCAGTACGCTGATGACACCCAGTTCTATCTATTGATGGGCAGCCGGACTGACGATGTCCCTATGAACCTGGACCGGGCGTTGCAAGCCATGGCAGGTTGGCTTAAGCTGAGTGGGCTGAAGCTGAATCCAGCGAAGACAGAGGTCCTTTGCGTAGGTCGCGGTGGGCTGGGAGAGGAGATCTCCCTACCAGCCTTTGACGGTGTGTCACTGATACCAGTGCGCAGGGTCAAGAGCCTGGGAGTGCTACTGGAGCCTTCCTCGACAATGGAGGCACAGATAGCAGCCACTGCTAAATCCGTCTTCTTCCATCTTAGGAGGGCGAGGCAGTTGGCCCCCTTCCTGGAACATAGCGACCTGGCAACTGTGATCCATGCAACGGTCACCTCAAGGCTGGACTACTGTAATGCCCTCTACATGGGGCTGCCCCTGTACCGAACTCGGAAACTGCAGCTAGTGCAGAATGCGGCAGCCAGGCTGTTAGTGGGGCTACCTCGGTGGGAACATGTATGGCCTAGGCTGCGGGAACTGCGCTGGCTGCCAATTGTGTACCGAGTTCGTTACAAGGTGTTGGTTATTACCTTTAAAGCCCTATATGGCCGAGGACCTGCCTACCATAGGGACCGCCTCTCTCCATATGTTCCCCAGAGAGCACTGAGATCTAGTTCTCAAAATCTTCTAAAAATCCCTGGACCAAGGGAGGCCAAACTAAAAACAACGAGGGAGCAGGCCTTCTCAATAATGGCTCCCCAATGGTGGAATCAGCTACTAGAAGAGGTGTTCTATCAGTTCCACAGGGCTTGTAAAACTGTCCTCTTCCAACTGGCTTTTAAGGTGGAATCCTGGTAATGACATCTAGCCATCTTGATATACATGTATTGTACTGTAGCACCTTCAATTTATATCGGTTTTAATTTATTTATCTAACTGTATTTTAACTGTATTTTATTGTATTAATTGTATTTTATTGTAATCATGGTATGCGCCATGTCCTGTGAGCCGCCCTGAGCCTGCCCTGGCGGGGAGGGCGGGATATAAATAAAAGTTTATTATTATTATTATTAAATGCAATTTGGGGCTGTATCAACGGAAGTCTAGAATACAGATCACGTGAAGTGATGGTATCGCTTTGCTCTGCTCTGGTAAGACCTCACCTGGAGTCTTGTGTTCAGTTTTGGGCACCACATTTTAAGAAGGATATAGACAAGCTGGAACAGGTCCAGAGGAGGGCGACGAAGATGGTGAGGGGTCTGGAGACCAAGTCCTATGAGGAAAGGTTGAAGGAGCTGGGGATGTTTAGCCTGGAAAGGAGGTGGCTGAGAGGTGATAAGATCACCATCTTCAAGTAGAGGATGGTGTGGAATTGTTTTCTGTAGCCCCAGAAGATAGGACCAGAACCAATGGGTTGAAATTAAATCAAAAGAGTTTCCGGCTCAACATTAGGAAGAATTTCCTGACCATTAGAGCAGTTCCTCAGTGGAACAGGCTTCCTCCTTGGGAGGTGGTGGGCTCTCCTTCCTTGGAGGTTTTTAAACAGACGCTAGATGGCCATCTGACAGCAGTGAGGATCCTGTGAATTTAGGGGGAAGGTGTTTGTGAGTTTCCTGCATTGTGCAGGGGGTTGGACTAGATGACCCTGGAGGTTCCTTCCAACTCTATGATTCTATGATTGCCATGTGAAGAAAGAGAGAGGAGAAAGTGAAAGAAAGGAGGGGTCAGGGGGTTGCCAGGTCCTATTCAAGAAATATCTGGGGACTTTGGGGGTGGAGCCAGGAGACTTTGGGGGGTGGAGCCAGGGTGTGACAATTGAACTCCAAAGGGAGTTCTGGCCATCACTTTTAAAGGGACCGCACACCTTTTAAATACCTTCCTTCTATTGGAAATTAGGAAGAATAGGGGTACCTTATTTGGGGGCTCATAGAATTGGATCCCCTGGTCCAATCTTTTTGAAACTTGGAGGGTGTTTAGAGGAGAGGCACTGGATGCTATGCTGAAAATGTGGTGCCTTTACCACAAAAAAACAGCCCCCTCAGAGCCGCAGATACCCTCTGATCAATTCTCTATTATACTCTATGGGAATCAGTATAAGTATTCTCTATTATACCCTATGGGAATTGGTCTCCTTAGAGAATAATGGGGTGCCCAGCAGACATTTCCCTGATTACCCTGAAGTGGGGGGAGGGCCTCCAAACTGGGGGATCCCCTGCCCCCACCTGGGGATTGAGAAACACAAAGAGTGACGTGGAAAAGTGAAGCAGGAATAAAGCCCAAAGGCATCCATGCAAAACCAACCTCAATTATGGAAAACTTTTCATCTATACACCTTCCTGGCTGAAAGGACTACGGAATTGCGCTGTGCCGCTTTTGCGAAATAACGCTGTGTCGCTTGTCGCTTATACCTTCCTGGCTAAAAGGATTTTAACTTCACGGCTTCACAAGGTTTTCCCCGGACTTCCACTATTAAGAAATGTACTGTGTATTGAATGAGAGGACTTTGTTTTCGGGGTACTTTGTAACTGTACTTATTATAAGAATTGTTGGTTATACAGTAAGCTATTTATATAAAGTTTTCCATAACTGAGGTTGGTTTCGCGTGGATGCCTTCGGGCTTTATTCCTGCTCCTACTTGGGGATTGGCAACCCTACTTTATATGAATGCACCTCCATTTTATCTCCACAACAACCTTGTGAGGTAGGCTAGGATGAGAGCCAGTTTGGTGTAGTGGTTAAGTGTGCGGACTCTTATCTGGGAGAACCGGGTTTGATTCCCCACTCCTCCACTTGCACCTGCTGGAATGGCCTTGGGTCAGCCATAGCTCTGGCAGAAGTTGTCCTTGAAAGGGCAGCTGCTGGGAGAGCCCTCTCCAGCCCCACCCACCTCACAGGGTGTTTGTTGTGGGGGAGGAAGGTAAAGGAGATTGTGAGCCGCTCTGAGACTCTTCGGAGTGGAGGGCGGGATATAAATCCAATTTCTTCTTCTTCTTCTTCTTCTTCTTCTTCTTCTTCTTCTTCTTCTTCTTCTTCTTCTTCCTCTTCTTCCTCTTCCTCTTCTTCTTCTTCTTCACTGCGCTTCTTCCTCTCCCGGAAGCTCTGGTCTCAGCCACTTCTTAAAACTGCGTTGGAGTGGCAAGCTGCACTCGAGACAATATTCAAACGCCAGCTTTTGCCAAAAGGACGGGTAACTATCCCCGTTTCCCAGCTGAACGGAGAAGCAGTGATCTAAAACCCAAGGCAGACAGCACTCTGAGAGAGAACTGGCTGACGCCAAGCTAGGCCGGTTGCCATAGTTTTCTTGCCAAAGAGCTATTGTGCTCGCTCGTGATAAGAGCTATTGGAAGGATCACCCCACACGCCTGACAATGGGGACTGTGCGGAAGGGGCCAGGACAGACGCCTAGGTTTTGAACTCGTAGTCAAGGGTGATTCTTGCCGCTTCCCTGGCAGGTTCTGACACGGAGAAGGTAGAAAGACAAGCCCGGGGTGACCTTTGGACACTCTGTCGCTCGCAACCCATGGAAACGGTCAAGCTTGGTTTCTCCAGGCCGTAAAGTCACCCTAATCGACTAGTTATGGAGTTCCACGTTGGGACATTAGCCTAGTCCAGAAAATACCACTAGCATGAATTTGGGGTGGGGTGGGGTGGGGTGGGGTGGTGACTGTCATAAAGGGTTGCCAAATCCAATTGAAGAAATATCTGGGGACTTTGGGGGTGGAGCCAGGAGACATTGGGGGTGGAGCTAGGAGTAAGGGTGTGACAAGCACAACGGAACTCCAAAGGGAGTTCTGGCCATCACATCTAAAGGAACCGCACACCTTTTAAATGCCTTCCCTCCGTTTGGAAATAATGAAGTTTAGGGGCATCTTCTTTTGAGGCTCATGGAATCGGACCCCCTGGTCCAATCTTTTTGAAACTTTGAGGGTATCTTGGGGAGAGGCACTGGATGCTGTGCTGAAAATTCAGTGCCTCTCCCTCAAAAAACAGCCGCCCCAGATATCTGCGGATCAATTATTCATTATGCCCTATGGGAATCGAATAACAAATAAAGGAGTGCCCAGCAAACATTTCCCTCCCCTCTCTGCTTTCTGATGACCCTGAAGCGGGGGGAGGGCCTCCAAACCTGGAGATTGGCAACTCTAGTCATGCAAGTCAGAGCAAAGTCAAGGAGGTGCAAAAAACAAGGGTACTTTTTTTTTTTAAAGGCAGTTTTTAAAACCCACTCTCATTGAGTATAGCTATACATCCACAGTGTTCCAATGTATTACCAATGTCTTTCTCTTTTAGAATAGTATATCAGATAGGGCTCTGGGGGGGCTGTTTTTGGGGGTAGAGGCACCAAATTTTCAGTATAGCATCTAGTGCCTCTTCCCAAAATACCCCCCAAGTTTCAAAAAGATTGGACCAGGCGGTCCAATTCTATGAGCCCCCAAAAAGGTGCCCCTATCCTTCATTATTTCCTATGGAAGGAAGGCATTGAAAAGGTGTGCCGTCCCTTTAAATGTGATGGCCAGAATTCCCTTTGGAGTTCGATTATGCTTCTCACAGCCTTGATCTTGGCTCCACCCCTAATGTCTCCTGGCTCCACCCCCAAAGACCCCAGATATTTCTTGAATTGGACTTGGCAACCCTAGTATCAGAATAATTTTTTGCATTGCCGTACTCACATAAAGGATATCGGCTGTTTATCTCATCACATATACTTCACCCATCTTCACTATATTTTATTGTATTCTTTTGTTCTCATGACAAACTATACGTATATTACATGCTAAAAAGTAAATTAGTTGGATGGGGAAAACTTCTGAGAAAGAAATGTCCTCATTTTGGCCCAGGCTTATAACAATAGAGTGATTAGCAGACATTCTCACATTTTGACATGTTACTGTTTTATTGGTTTTTTAAAAAAAGTTTAATTGTGTCTGTGTCCTTTATAAAGTTCATATCCCCGCTACCTGGCATGACATTTTATGACACACGACTTGCCCCAACAAGGTCTCATTTATGTCAGATCCGGCCCTCATAACAAATGAGTTGGACACCCCTGCTCTATGGCGTTATACCCTGCTGAGGTCGCTTCCTAAGCCCCACCCCCAAATCTCCAGGAATTCCCACACCCAGAGATGGCAACCCTATGGAGGAAACCCCCCCACCCAAGGCCTTTGCAGACTGGTTTCAGATCCAGCTGGGGAGATCTGTTCTGATTAGGGATCGAAAGGCTACCGGCTGCAGATCTGGTGGGAAAGCGACGTATAAACCGACGTGCTAAAGTGCAACTTGAGCCGAAAACTCACCTGCCGGTAAAGCTATTTTAGGCTCCGGCTGATATGAGCCGCTGATATCTGGCAATTGCCTGTCCTTCTTTCCAGAAAGTTGCAGCTTCACTGATACAGAACTGTTCCCAATGTGGAGCCAATGTGGTATGAAGGGTAGAGCGGGGGCCTAATTATCCAGGAGACCCCGTTTCGAATCCTAGCTCTGCCACTGGAACTCGCTGAGTGACCTGGGGCCACTCGTAAGAACAGCAGAGAAGCCATGTTGGATCAGGCCAGTGGCCCATCCAGTCCAACACTCTGTCACACAGTGGCCAAAAAACCCAGGTGCCATCAGGAAGTCCACCAGTGGGGCTCAGACGCTAGAAGCCCTCCCACTGTGCCCCGTACCAAGAATACAGAGCATCACTGCCCCGGAAAAGAACATAAGAGAAGCCATGTTGGATCAGGCCAGTGGACCATCCAGTCCAACACTGTGTCACACGTTGGCCAAAAAACCCAAGTGCCATCAGGAGGTCCACCAGTGGGCCAGAACTCCAGAAGCCTTCCCACTGTGCTCCCCCAAGCACCAAGAATACAGAGCATCACTGCCCCAGACATAAGAGAACAAGAGAAGCCATGATGGATCAGGCCAATGGCCCATCCAGTCCAATACTCTGTGTCACACAGTGGCCAAAAAACCCAGGTGCCATCAGGAGGTCCTTCAGTGGGACCAGGATACTAGAAGCCCTCCCACTGTGCCCACCCAAGCCCTAAGAATAGGGTTGCCAATCCCCAGGTAAGGGCAGGGGATCGCCCGGTTTGGAGGCCCTCCCCCCGCTTCAGGGTCGTCAGAAAGCAGAGAGGGGAGGGGAGGGAAATGTCTGCTGGGAACTTTGTTATTCCCTATGGAGATTTATTCCCATAGAAAAACATGGAGAATTGATCTGCGGGTATCTGGGGCTCTGGGGGGGGCTGTTTTTTGGGTTAGAGGCACCAAATTTTCAGTATAGCGCCTATCCCCAAAATACCCCCCAAGTTTCAAAATGATTGGACCTGGGGGTCCAATTCTATGAGCCCCAAAAGAAGGTGCCCCTATTTATTATTTCCTATGGAAGGAAGGAATTGAAAAGGTGTGCCGTCCCTTTATATGTGATGGCCAGAACTCCCTTTGGAGTTCAATTATGCTTGTCACAGCTTTGATCTTGGCTCCACCCCCAAAGTCCCCATATATTTCTTGAATTGGACTTGGCAACCCTACCTAAGAATACAGTTTCACTGCCTCAGACATAATAACATAAGAGAAACCATGTTGGATCAGGCCAAAGGCCCATCCAGTCCAGCACTCTGTGTCACACAGTGGCCAAAAAACTCAGGTGCCATCAGGAGGTCCATCAGTGGGGCCAGGACACCAGAAGCCCTCCCACTGTTGCCCTCCTCCCCACCACCAAGCACCAAGAATACAGAACATCACTGCCCCAGACATAAGAACATAATAGAAGCCACGTTGGATGAGGCCAGTGGCCTATCCAGTCTAATACTCCTTGTCACACAATGGCCAAAAAACCCAGGTGCCATCAGGAGGTCCATCAGTGGGGCCAGGACACTAGAAGCCCTTCCACTGTTGCCCCTCCCTAGCACAAAGAATACTGAGCAACACTGCCCCAGATAGAGAGTTCCAACAATACGCTGTGGCTAATAGCCCCTGATAGACCTCTGCTACAGATGTGTATCTGCTCACATGCTCTCGGCCTGGCCTACCTCACAGAGCTGTTGTGAGGGGACAAGGGAGGAGAGGAGGAGGAGGACGGAGGCTGCTTGGAGTTCCCATTTGGAGAGAAAGGCGGGGGGGGGGGGTGAAATAAATGTGGCTTACTGGAAAATCCCACATCTGGTTACTCCCATGCAAGTCACTTCTGGGCAGTATTCCCTCTAAGCCAAGAGTGGCCAAACCATGGCTCAGGAGCCACATGTGGCTCTTTCACTCATATTGTGTGGCTCTCGAAGCCCCCACCTCCCGTCAGCCAGATAGGAGAAGGCATTTGCCTGTTTAAATCCCTTCACCAAGCGAAGCCAGCCGGCAGCTTGGAGGAAACTTTTAAAGTTGCCTTCTTTCCACCTTCACTTCTGTCCCCTCAACTATTTGCCTTCCTTCCTTCCCTCCCTCCCTGTCTTGTAGCTCTCAAAAATCTGATGTGGGGCTTACGTTAAGCAAGACGGGTCCCCCTCTGTTCTGCGTTGTAGTCGTTCGCGTTTTTTGCAGATGTTTTCTTTCTATTGTCGGCCGCCTTGCGTTCTGTGAAGGAGAAAGGCAGCCAGGGTTTTGGGGTTTTTTGAGCAGGACCGCCCAGGAAGGCAGTCCCGGCTGGCTTGGCGTTCAGGGGTGTGTGGCCTAATATGCAAATGAGTTCCTGCTGGCCTTTATCTACAAAAAAACCCACTGAAGGCAGCGATCACATTCTTTAAATTGAATGAATGCATAACAGCGGTGGAGTGGGAGGAGGCGCCTGGAAACCTCCAGGTATTACAAACGTGACAAGAGACCAGTTCCCCTGGGAGAAAATGGCTGCTGGAGGGTGGAGTCTATGGCATTGTACTCTGCTAGGGTTGCCAATCCCCAGGTGGGGGCAGGGGATCCCCTGATTTGGAGGCCCTCCCCTCGCTTCAGGGTCGTCAGAAAGCGGGGGGAGGGGAGGGGGATGTTTGTTGGGAACTCTGTTATTCCCTATGGAGATTTATTCCCGTAGAAAATAATGGAGATTTGATCCGGGGGTATCTGGGGCTTTGGGGGTGAGGCTGTTTTTTGAGGTAGAGGCACCAAATTTTCGGTACAGCATCTAGTGCCTCTCCCCAAAATGTCCCCCAAGTTTCAAAACGATTGGACCAGGGGGTCCAATTCTATGAGCCCCAAAAGAAGGTGCCCCTATGTTTCATTATTTCCTATGGAAGAAAGGCATTGAAAAGGTGTGCCGTCCCCTTTAAATGAGATGGCCAGAACTCCCTTTGGAGTTCAGTTATTCTTGTCACAGCCTTGATCCTGGCTCCACCCCCAAAGTCCCCAGATATTTCTTGAATTGGACTTGGCAACCCTATACTCTGCTGAGGCCCCTCCCCTCACCAAACCCCGCCCTCTCCGAGATCCACCCCCAAAGTCTCCAGGTATTTTCCCACACAGATCTGGCAATCCTAGACAACAGACCCTGATCTCCTACGTAGCCCCTGCTGCTTCCAACAGCACACGCGCCACCAAGTCTCTCTGGCCTACATGCCCATTTTTAAGTTGTAGGGGAGGACAGGGCATCGTTTTGGCTTTCCAGTTCTGCCCTGAGAGCCTTTAAGCAGGCCTACCGTTGGAGCCCACCGTTGCCCACCTAACACTGATCTAGAAGCCCCCGAATCCACAGGCTGGACTACCTCAGAGAGTCCCGTTGCCTGCAAGCCACGGAGGTACAGCGGCCTCTTCTCCAGGGAGAGCAGATTGGGAGTCACAACATGGCCCGGGGATGCAGTCACTCACCTGGGCTGAAGCTGTCGGTGCTGCAAGCAAAAGGGCTAGGCCCCAGGGGCCCCCCCGAAAGCCAGTACAGGGGAGAACTCCGCTATCGGGAAGCAATGCCTTCTCGGAGACGGTAGCCCCGTTTTACGAGAAGCAGCAGCTGGTTGCTGGGGCTCCATGCATATTTGATGACGGCTATTATTCCCCAGCCGCACGGGTGAATGGAGGGACTCCAGCTGCCCTAGGACGGTGGAGGGACGGTGGCTCAGTGGCAGAGCATCTGCTTGGGAAGCAGAAGGTCCCAGGTTCAATCCCTGGCATCTCCAAAAAAGGGTCCAGGCAAATAGGTGTGGAAAACCTCAGCTTGAGACCCTGGAGAGCAGGAGAGGGACAGTGGCTCAGTGGTAGAGCATCTGCTTGGGAAGCAGAAGGTCCCAGGTTCAATCCCCAGCATCTCCACAAAAAGGGTCCAGGCAAATAGGTGTGGAAAACCTCAGCTTGAGACCCTGGAGAGCAGGAGAGGGATGGTGGCTCAGTGGTAGAGCATCTGCTTGGGAAGCAAAAGGTCCCAGGTTCAATCCCCGGCATCTCCAAAAAAGGGTCCAGGCAAATAGGTGTGAAAAACCTCAGCTTGAGACCCTGGAGAGCCACTGCCAGTCTGAGAAGACAATACTGACTTTGATGGACCGAGGGTCTGACTCAGTAGAAGGCAGCTTCATATATGAGGGAGGGACGGTGGCTCAGTGGTAGAGCCTCTGCTTGGGAAGCAGAAGGTCCCAGGGTTCAATCCCCCGCACCTCCAAAAAAGGGTCCAGGCAAATAGGTGTGAAAAGCCTTAGCTTGAGACCCTGGAAAGCCACTGCCAGTCTGAGGAGACAATACTTTGATGGATCCAGGGTCTGATTCAGTAGAAGGCAGCTTCATATGTTCAGAATTCTAGACAAAATTTCTAAGGGAGGGACGGTGGCTCAGTGGTAAGCAGAAGGTCCCAGGTTCAGTCCCCGGCATCTCCAAAAAAGGGTCCAGGCAAAGAGGTGTGAAAAACCTCAGCTTGAGACCCTGGAGAGCCGCTGCCAGTCTGAGAAGACAAGACTGACTTTGATGGACTGAGGGTCTGATTCAGTAGAAGGCAGCTTCATATGTTCATGTACCGGAGGAGGGGTGACGAGCTACCGGGACCACGGAGCTACCTGCTACTAACAGCCCATCAAATCACTCTCCACGCTGAAGCAGTAAAGCAATTGAAACCAATAATAGATATATTATTTGATATACTCAAGGGATATGGGCTATTTCATTACACGTACTAACCCATCTCCCACTATATTTGAATGTACCCTTTTTTTCCCTAATGGCAAACTAGAACGTATTTCTCTTTTCGAACAGTGCATCAGAATATTTTGGGTTCTTGTATTGACATACTCAAATAGGGATATCGGCTGTTTATCTTATTACATACGTTATCCCCTCTTCCACTAGATGTTAATGTATTCTATTTTTTCCTAATGGCAAACTATGATGACGTTATAACCTCTTGAGATACTAATGCCCTCCATTTAAACTCACAACTAATGAAGCCAGAATGACACCCAGATTTATGGCACTTCGCACCTATGACATCGGTCTGCCTTTTTATCACCCTCCACTGTTGTTTCAGCAGTTAACGACACTAACAAACACAGACCCCAATTTGCGATTCTTTTAATCTGCTAAAAACATTCCCATTACTCTACACACCAGCTCACTGCCCACTTTCTCTATATTGAAGGATGGCTTGCCATTCCAGTTTTGTCTGAGGAAGTCTGCTTAGAGCATATGAAAGCTTATATTCTGAATAAAACTTTGTTGGTCTTATAGGTGCGACTTGTCTACTGCTTTGTTATATATATCCATTATATTCACTATCTAATCCAAATCTCAATAATAACAACAGATATTGAAATATACACGTTATGAGAGACCAGTTTGGAGAGCAGACTTGAACGGAGTTTACAGAAATGTTTCAGCATAATACATTATGAATTGTGATAGAAGAACTGAAGATTGAAGATACTGGATTTTGCTAATTCCTTTTCCTCTGCAGATGTCAGAGTCTCCACTCAGAGTCTCAGAGCGGCTCACAATCTCCTTTATCTTCCTCCTCCACAACAGGCATCAAATTGCAGATTTATACCCCGCCCTTCTCTCTGAATCAGACTCAGAGCGACTTACAATCTCCTCTATCTCCCCCCCCCCACAACAGACACCCTATGGGGTGGGTGGGGCTGAGAGGGCTCTCACAGCAGCTGCCCTTTCAAGGACAACCTCTGCCAGAACTATGGCTGACCCAAGGCCATTCCAGCAGGTGCAAGTGGAGGAGTGGGGAATCAAACCCGGTTCTTCCAGATAAGAAGAGTCCATGCACTTAAGCACTTCACCAAACTGGCTCTCTTAGTAAGAGTCTCTTAGAAGGAATTTGCCATATGGGCAATACTTGAGAATAAGGAGAAATTCCACAAACGTAAAAGATTTCATTGAAGAGACAAGGGTTTTAGACAACCATTTTTTACAGAGAGGATAGCCAGCAAAATGAATAAGAAACAGTGAGACATATTAGTAGTCTCCGGACACTACTTACCTACCGCACGACACACTGGAAGAAGACGGTCTCGAGAAGAGTTGTGAAACTCAAAATGATTTAAGGAGCGGTCATTATGATCGCCGGACTGCATTTATGACTACAAACTGATGAGGATATTGATCATTTAAGAGACAGTAGGAATAAGAGGGCTTTCCGGATGGAGTAGTTTTTGTACGGTCTCTCAGAACTTGTATATTTCAATATTTGTTATATCATTATTATTGAGATTTGTATGGAGAGTGATTTGGTGGGTTGTTACTACCAGAGGAGGGGGGCAGGAAAAATCTGCGACCCAAGGACAATTTAAGAAGAGCATTGTGTCTGTGCCCTAAACGTCTGCGGTATATTTATCTTCTGGCTTATGACTGGAAAAAGATACTCCTAGAGCTATGAAGAATTACGGGATGCAAGAGTTACATCCCTTTTATGTCTCTGTATGAGTCCCCGATTGGAACGGTTGGTCTCTTTGAGATTTTACTACTCTCAAATCTAACTGCAGACCAACAGAGCTGCTCTCTGAAACTGACCGCGATGTTTCTTCCTCTTGGAAGGCCATTCCAGAGCAGTGACTCATGCAGAGAGGCAACAGGAAGCCTGCTCTTAGGGGCCCTTCTGCAGCAGGAGCAATCGTTCAGTCACACTGGGAATCGGAGCTAAAACAGACTGCAAGGAGACAAGTGACTCTGGCAGAGATGCAACAGGCAGACTCATCCACTGAGTGATAATTTAGGTGTGCAGGCAATACACGTTTGAGAAAGTCACTCCTCATGGCACAAGGGGAAACTGATGGCCCCCAGACTAAGGATT
The DNA here is from genome assembly GCF_032191835.1 of Heteronotia binoei. Lineage (NCBI taxonomy): Eukaryota > Metazoa > Chordata > Lepidosauria > Squamata > Gekkonidae > Heteronotia > Heteronotia binoei. The sequence goes on along the minus strand of NC_083242.1, from coordinate 34,220,982 downwards.
ATTGGGTCAGAAACCCCCATCCTTTGCCAGACTAGAGGGGATTAAGACCAGTTTGGTGTAGTGGTTAAGTGCACGGACTCTTATCTGGGAGAACCAGGTTTGATTCCTCACTCCTCCATTTGCAGCTGCTGGAAAGGCCTTGGGCCAGCTCAGCCACAGCTCTCGCAGAGCTGTCTGTGAAAGTGCAGCTTCTGTCAGAGCTCTCTCAGCCCCACCCGCCTCACAGGGTGTCTGTTATAGGGAAGGTAAAGGAGATTGTAAGCCGCTCTGAGATTTGGAGAGGAGAGTGGGATATAAATCCAATATCTTCTTAAGAATGGAGAGCAGAGACACACAGTCAGAACACTCACTTCTCAGGTGCCTTGAAGGGCAACCAGACACACAGCAATATGCCAAGTTTTTCCCGGGTTGAAGTAACAATTGGGGGCATTCATATCTGGGAGACTCTAGTTTGAGTGCCGTGTCCTGCCACAGAAGTTGGGGCAGCCTTGAGCTGGTCACTCTTTCAACCTGGCCTACTTCACAGTAGGGCCGCTGTGAGAAGAACGATGTTGGAAGCCACTCCGGGTTCCCGAGGAGGAGAAAAGCGGGGCACAAACAGCTGAACTTAGCTGAATGCTTAATGTTGATGCATTAAGGTTGGGAGCAAAGCCCTTTGTCAGTTAGGGGCGTTATTTGGACAGATGGGAGAAGCCCCTACCACACAGGGAGGAGCACCGGAGCTGCAGAAGCAAAAAGCCAAACTCTCTCTTTTGCTAGAACGAGCCAAAACGAGAGAAACCAGATAGTACATTTTGGAATAACCTGCAATAGTTTGCATAGAGAATATTTAGGCAGTTAAGAATTCATAGCAATGCATAATTAATAGTTTAAACGATAATATGGGTTCAATTAGATTAACTGTGTTTGGATACCGGAATTATTGTCTTAATCTTAACTTTGTTTTCATCTTGACCCTTCTCCTCGGATAGAAACTGGTCTGCATACCTAGATACATCTTTATAACTTAACTTCCTTTATAACTTTATAACTTAAAATCCTTACTCGTTATTTTATTGCATGCATGGAAGTATTTATGCTTGTGCACAACCTGATTCCACAAGTTTAATTAATTCTATATGAATATGAATACTAACTTGTTATGTTTTTTTTAAAAAATTCAATAAAAAATGTAGAGGAACAAAATGAGAGAAACGCGCTCTTCGGGTTTCTGCACTCTTCGTTCGGCGTGGGAAACATGATGGCAAACCACAGCCAACAGGGCAGGGGTGTCAAACTCATTTGTTATGAGGGCCGGATCTGACATAAATGAGACCTTGTCGGGCTGGGCCTGGCGTGTCATAAAATGTAATGCCAGGTAGTGGAGATATAAACTTCGAAGGACACAGACAAGCACAATTCAACATCTAAAAAACTTAAACTAACGTGCTTAAAACTTTAGCACTTGTTAGTCCTTTCTTTGTATCTCCCCCCCGTGGGATCCGGGGAACTGGGCAAAGGAAGCTCTGGCTCTTTCCTTCCTTCCCCAGGGGACCAGGAGGAGGAGGAGTCTCAGCCAATGGAGAAAAGAGAGGCTTTGCTCTGTAGCTCCTGTGCGATTGAGCAAGCCTGGCCAAGCAGACTGTGATCCAGAAGGAAGCGAGAGAGAGAGAGAGAAGGAAGCAGAGGACAGCCAGTTGCTCGGGGGCCTGATAGGAGCCCTCCGGGGGCCTGGTTTGGCCCCTGGGCCACATTGTTTGACACTCCTGGGTTTTCAAGGCAAACGACAACCCCGGGTGGTTTGCCACTGCCTCCCTTTTCATAGCAACCCTGGGCTCCCTATGTGGTCTCCCATCCAAGTTCTAACCAGGGCCAGCCCGACTTAGCTTCCAAGATCTGAGCAGACTTGGTTAGCTGGGACCACCCAGGTCCAACTCTGCAGTTTTCAAGGCAAGAAAACAACGAAGGTGGTCGGCCATCGCCTGTCTCCGCAGAGCAACCCTGGACTTCCTTTGGGGGTCTCCCAGCCGAATATTAACAGGGGAAGACTCTGCTGAGCTTCCAAGATTTATTGAGATCAGGCCAGCCTGGGCCACCCAAGTCAAGGAAAGAGAACCGGCTGCTGCCTGCCTCTGCGTAGCGGCTCTGGGCCTCCGTGGGGGCCTTCCATCCACGTACTAACCAGGGCCACATATGACTATTTCATTGCTCCCCAAGAGAACGGCTGTTATTTCATCCTAGACTGGCAGGAAACCGAGGCAGGGAAAAGGCATCCTCTTACAGAAGACGGTTTTAAAGCAGCGGTGGCCGAAGTTCAGCTCGGCAGCCACGTGTGGCGCTTTCGCACATATCGCGCGGCTCTCGAAGCCCCCACTGGCCGACGGGGAGAAGGCGTTTCTCTCTTTAAATCCCTTCTCCCAGCCGAGCCGGCCGGCGGCTTCCAGAATGCGTCCAAAATTAAAAGTTGCTTTCTTTCCGCCTCTCCCTCCCTCTACCCTCCTGGCTTCCCCGATACAATTCCAAAAAGCTTTAACGGCACAACAATAACGTCAGGTCCTGCTTTCCTTCGGCTCTCAAAGATCTGATGCTCATGTTTTGCGGCTCTCAAACAACTGACGTTTATTCCGCGCGGCTCTTGATGTTAAGTGAGTTTGGCCGCCTCTGTTTTCAAGCAAGATGAACTCTTTCCACGGGAAGGAAGGCATAAAGCCACTGCCAGGAATTTTGTGCTGTTCAAATAAATGGTATAAGTGACACCCACAAAACTTTTCAGAAAGTGGGAGGAGCCATTGTAAGTCAGGGCTAGTTATTGGCTCCCCTCCTTCAACTAGGAGGAGGTACTATATTTTTCTCCACATCCTGTGGGCAGCCATTTTAGCATTTGGCTCCGACTCCTGCGGCGGCCATTTTGGGGGCGACGCTCTCCACTCTCTCTCAGAATTTCACTGGTGCTGGCAGCCTCAGTAAAATTGGGGCCCCCTGGCTTATTAACTAGAACTCTCTCTCGATAAAACCGAAATCATTCTTTATTTTATCCAATGGGAACGTGATTTTTCAAGGGGTCCAGGGCCAGCTGTCAAGTTCCGGAACCGAGGCACGGCCGCTGTCGGAGGAGAAGCATTTCGGTCGCTATTCTGCAAAAAGACACATTTCGGGGCCTCGTTTCCTGAAGGCCCCAGGGAAGTTGCTGCTCTCCAAAGTGGCTGTCCCAGAGCCCTTTGGGTTTCGTTGTCGGTGATTTTGAGCACGTGCTTTGTCCGTCCGGGGTGTGTGTGTGTTTGTGTGCGTTCACAAGTCCCAGTTTCTGATCCAGGAAGAAAACAATGCGCTGTTTGTCCCAGCTGGGGGGTTGAGAAGGCAGGAGAGATTTGTTCCCTGAACCCAAGGCCAATTCTTCGGGCTACCTTAGGAGCAGGTAGCTGAGAAATCCAAAAGCGACCCCCTCGTGGAGGGCTTCAAAGGCACCCAGGAACAGCAGCGCTCAAACAAGAAGCCCTCGGCCTGCCGCCGCCCCATCCACCGTCTCCCCCTACCCCCGTGCGAGCTTTGGGAAAGCGCCCCTCCCCCGCCCGCCCCCAGCCTGAGGGGGTTTTTTTGGCTTCTACGCAGGCCGCTCTTGAGTCGTGCTGGAGTTCCACGGGGCAGGCCGAGGCACTGGCGGGTCAGCGGCACAGCGGGGGTTACTTCTTGACGATCTGGATCACGTCTTCGTGCTCCATCGGGTGGTTGAGGCCGACTCGCTGGGGACTGTACTTGGTGCTGGTGCCCTGCGAAAGCGGAAGAGGATTTTAAGGAGACCGTTTTCTTGAAACAGGGACTCTCTTGGGCAAAAACTCACGCGGTTTGCCTTAGAGCGAGTCAGACTGTTGGGGTACCGACCCTCGTATTCTGTCAGAGATTGGATTCACACCCTCGCCCTTCACTAACTGAAGGAGTCTCAGAGCAGCTTACAATCTCCTTTCCCTTCCCCTCCCCACAACAGACACCCTGTGAGGTGGGTGGGGCTGAGGGGGCTCTTCCAGCAGCTGCCCTTTCAAGGACAACTCCTACGAAAGCCATGGCTGACCCAAGGCCATTCCAGAAGCTGCAAGTGGAGGAGTGGGGAATCAAACCCGGTTCTCCCAGATAAGAGAGCTATGGCTGACCCAAGGCCATGCTAGCAGGTGCAAGTGGAGGAGTGGGGAATCAAACACGGTTCTCCCAGATAAGAGAGCTCTGGCTGACCCAGGGCCATTCCGGCAGCTGCAAGTGGAGGAGTGGGGAATCAAACCCGGTTCTCCCAGATAAGAGAGCTCTGGCTGACCCAAGGCCATTCCAGCAGCTGCAAGTGGAGGAGTGGGGAATCAAACCCGGTTCTCCCAGATAAGAGTCTGCACACTTCACCACTACACCAAAGTGGCTCTCAAACTAGAGACTTACCCAGACCAAGGCATATTTGAACTGACTGGCTAACGTCCGGTGAATCCGATGGCACTGGAGGGGGGAAAAGAAAAGAAGATGACGACATTGTTTTTTCTGTTCTTGCCTCCACTCAAGAGTCTCAGAGCGGCTCACAGTCTCCTTTATCCTTCCTCCCCCACAACAGACACCCTGTGAGGTGGGCAGGGCCGAGAGAGCTCTCCCAGAAGCTGCCCTTTCAAGGACAACCTCTGCCAGAGCTATGGCTAACCCAAGGCCATTCCAACAGGTGCAAATGGAGGAGAGGGGAATAAAACCCGGTTCTCCCAGATAAGAGTCTGCACACTTAACCACTACACCAAACTGGCTCTCTTAGAAGGAATTTGCCATGTGAGAATAAGGAGAAATTCCACAAATGTAAAAGATTTCATTGAAGAGACAAGGGTTTTAGGCAACCATTTTTTACAGAGAGGATATCCAGCAAAATGAAGACGATACACTTAACCATCACTGCCCCAGACAGAGAGTTCCAACAATACGCTGTGGCTAAGAGCCACTGATGGACCTCTGCTGCAAATGTTTATCCAATCCCCTCTTGAAGCTGGCTATGCTTGTAGCCGCCGCCACTACCTATGGCAGTGCATTCCATGTGTTGATCACCCTTGGGGTGAAGAAGGACTTCCTTTTATTAGTTCTAACCCAACTGCTCAGCAATTGCATTGAATGTCTACGAGTTCTCGTATTGGGAGCAAAGTCCTTCTTTCTCTACCTTCTCTATCCCGTGCATCATCTTGTAAACCTCGATCGTGTCACCCCTCAAAGCAGTATACAACTGGCATCTTTAAGACCAGCTAAGTTTTATTCAGAACGTAAGCTTTCAAATGCTCTTAAGCAGACTTCATGAGACATCTGTCTGATGAAGTCTGCTGAAGAGCATACGAAAACTGACATTCTGAATAAAACTTAGTTGGTCTTAAAGATGCCAGTTGTCTACTGCTTTGTTCTATTGCTTCAAACCAACGCGGCTGCCTACTGGGATCTATGTCACCCCTCAGTCGACGTTTCTCCAAGCTAAAGAGTCCCAAGAATCCAAGAATCTCTCTGCCAAGGGAAAGAGGGGACTCGCAGGCCCTGATGACTTGCAAATTCTTCTCTCTGTTTTGAGGAGGCTGGTGCGTTTCAGAGAGGACATGAGTCGAGTCTCTTAACAACACCCCCCCCACCCCTTGCATGCCCTTTCCTTCTGCAACCGAAAAGCGAACGGGCATTTGTATTCCGAACCCTCAAACAGCCCTTTGTCGTCATGGACCTAGACGACAGGGGAATTTCCCCTTCCCTAAAGTCCAAAAAGCAAACCAGCATTTGTATTCCAAACCCTCAAACATCCCTTTGTCTTCATGGACCTAGACGTCAGGGGACTTTCCCCTTCCCTAAAGACCGAAAAGCAAACCAGCGTTTGTATTCGGAACCCTCAAACATCCCTTTGTCTTCACGGACCTAGACGACAGGGGACTTTCCCCTTCCCTAAAGACCGAAAAGCAAACCAGCGTTTGTATTCGGAACCCTCAAACATCCCTTTGTCTTCACGGACCTAGACGACAGGGGACTTTCCCCTTCCCTAAAGACCGAAAAGCAAACCAGCGTTTGTATTCGGAACCCTCAAACATCCCTTTGTCTTCACGGACCTAGACGTCAGGGGACTTTCCCCTTCCCTAAAGACCGAAAAGCAAACCAGCGTTTGTATTCGGAACCCTCAAACATCCCTTTGTCTTCACGGACCTAGACGACAGGGGACTTTCCCCTTCCCTAAAGACCGAAAAGCAAACCAGCGTTTGTATTCGGAACCCTCAAACATCCCTTTGTCTTCACGGACCTAGACGACAGGGGACTTTCCCCTTCCCTAAAGACCGAAAAGCAAACCAGCGTTTGTATTCGGAACCCTCAAACATCCCTTTGTCTTCACGGACCTAGACGACAGGGGACTTTCCCCTTCCCTAAAGACCGAAAAGCAAACCAGCGTTTGTATTCGGAACCCTCAAACATCCCTTTGTCTTCACGGACCTAGACGACAGGGGACTTTCCCCTTCCCTAAAGACCGAAAAGCAAACCAGCGTTTGTATTCGGAACCCTCAAACATCCCTTTGTCTTCACGGACCTAGACGACAGGGGACTTTCCCCTTCCCTAAAGACCGAAAAGCAAACCAGCGTTTGTATTCGGAACCCTCAAACATCCCTTTGTCTTCACGGACCTAGACGACAGGGGACATTCCCCTTCCCTAAAGACCGAAAAGCAAACCAGCGTTTGTATTCGGAACCCTCAAACATCCCTTTGTCTTTACGGACCTAGACGACAGGGGACTTTCCCCTTCCCTAAAGACCGAAAAGCAAACCAGCATTTGTATTCCGAACCCTCAAACATCCCTTTGTCTTCATGGACCTAGATGTCAGGGGACTTTCCCCTTCTGAGACAAGCAGCCCCTGGGAAACGCCAAACCATCTTTCCGTGTGGTTTTAAGGCAGAATCTGGAGGAATGTCCACCAGAGGGCAGCTTCAGCCTGGGAGAATCTGACCCTGGAGTCTAGTTGACATTATTGGGGTGGGGGGGCCCATCCAAATCCAAGGTCCGGAACTCACCACGTGTTCCACTGAGGCCCCCTTCCGCAGAATTATGGCATCCGAGAAGTCTGGCCTCTCTACAAGGAAGAGGGGAAGACGTTTAGGTTAACGGGGGCTGTGATGGATGCTTAGGGGAGGGGGGGGGGCTAGTGCTGTTTCTCCTACTGCTCCCCTGGAACCACTAAACATTTTCGCCTTGCTAGATCATGAGTGGCCAAACTGTGGCTCAGGAGCCACACATATTGTGCCACTCTTGAAGCCCCCACTGCCTCGTCCCCCAGCTTGGAGAAGGCAATTTCTCTTTAAATCACTACTCCAAGCCAAGCCAGCTGGCAGCTTGGAGAATGCATTTAAAGTTAAAGTTGCTTTCTTTCCACCTTTCCCTCCCTCCACTCCCCATCTATTTTTCTTCCTGAGCCAGTTTGGTGCATTGGTTAAGTGCACGGACTCTTATCTGGGAGAACCGGGTTTGATTCCCCACTCCTCCACTTGCAGCTGCTGGAATGGCCTTGGGTCAGCCAGAGCTCTTGCAAGAGTTGTCCTTGAAAGGGCAGCTTCTAGGAGAGCTCTCTCAGCCCCATCCACCTCACAGAGTGTCTGTTGTGGGGGGAGAAGATATAGGAGATTGTAAGCCGCTCTGAGACTCTGAGATTTGGAGAGGAGGGTGGGATATAAATCCAATATCATCATCATTTCTTTCTTTAAATCACTTCTCCAAGGCAAGCCAGCCGGCAGCTTGGAGAATACATTTAAGGAAGACGACTGCAGATTTATACCCCGCCCTTCTCTCTGAGTCAGAGTCTTGGAGTGGCTTACAATCTCCTTTATCTTCTTCCCCCACAACAGACACCCTGTGAGGTGGGTGGGGCTGAGAGAGCTCTCCCAGAAGGTGCCCTTTCAAGGACAACCTCTGCCAGAGCTCTGGCTGACCCAAGGCCATTCCAGGAGCTGCAAGTGGAGGAGTGGGGAATCAAACCTGGTTATCCCAGATAAGAGAGCTATGGCTGACCCAAGGCCATTCCAGCAGCTGCAAGTGGAGGAGTGGGGAATCAAACCCGGTTCTCTCAGATAAGAGAGCTATGGCTGACCCAAGGCCATTCCAGCAGCTGCAAGTGGAGGAGTGGGGAATCAAACCCAGTTCTCCCAGATAAGAGAGCTCTGGCTGACCCAAGGCCATTCCAGCAGGTGCACGTGGAGGAGTGGAGAATCAAACCCGGTTCTCCCAGATAAGAGAGCTATGGCTGACCCAAGGCCATTCCAGCAGCTGCAAGTGGAGGAGTGGGGAATCCAACCTGGTTCTCCCAGATAAGAGAGCTATGGCTGACCCAGGGCCATTCCAGCAGGTGCAAGTGGAGGAGTGGGGAATCCAACCTGGTTCTCCCAGATAAGAGAGCTATGGCTGACCCAAAGCCATTCCAGCAGGTGCAAGTGGAGGAGTGGGGAATCAAACCCGGTTCTCCCAGATAAGAGAGCTATGGCTGATCCAAGGCCATCCCAGCAGCTGTAAGCGGTGGAATCAAACCTGGTTTCCCCAGATAAGAGTCCGCACCCTTAACCACTGCACCATACTGGCTCATTAAAACGAAACTGGCTCATTAAACTTAGTTGCTTTTTCCCACCCCTCCCTCCCTCCCCTCCCCCAACTGATTTTTCCCTCCCTCCCGGCTCTCAAACATCTGACATTTATTCTATGTGGCTCTTACGTTAAGCAAGTTCGGCCTCCCCCTGCGCCAGACAGAAGTCCAAGAGCGCCTTACAGACCGACAAGATTCTTGTGGGATGAGCTTCCTAGAATCGAAGTTCTCTGACGAACGGAGCACTGAACTCTTGAAAGTCCCTACTACGAAAATCTTGGGGGGAGGGTGGTCTCTAAGCAGCTCTGGATTTGAATCTAGCCATTCCCCTGCGGACCTACACGGCTATGACTCCCTGGAACTAATTCCGGTCCTGCTTTTAACCAGGCACGCCCCCCGCCCCCTTCCAAGCTCCCGACTTACGGCCTCTTTTCTTGGTGAAGATGCAGGTGAGCGCCAGGTATTCCCAAAGCAACTCCAGCAGGTAGTCCAGGTTGAGTTTCATGCCGCAGCTGAAAGAGAGAGAGAGAAACGAAGGTGTCGCCGGCAGCGACCGTTCCGGGTGTGCCGTCCCAAAAACCCGCCCCCCCCCCCGCAAGACACGCTGCAAAGACTGCCTCCCCGGGGTCACCTGTTGGCCAAAGACATGGGCTCTGGACCCTCCAGTCACCTGATCACGACGCTGTGGGGTTTCCGAGCCAGGCGATCCACTTCCTCCATCGAGATCTGGTCGATTTTGTTGTACACCTATGGCCAAGGGGAGGGAGATTCACACAACCGCATTTCTCCCATCTAAAGTTGAGATTCCAACCTCCTCGAGCGCAGGTACCTGCCTTTTCCTCCCTGCTGCGACAATTCTGCGTCGTGGCACGTGTGACAAAACGTTAAGTGCGCTACATATTAAGCGCTGATGGAACGTGACAGACAAAATTCAGCCTTTGCTTTTCTCCACCAGTTTTAAGAACATAAGAGAAGCCATGTTGGAACAGGCCAATGGCCCATCCAGTCCCAACACTTTGCCACACGGTGGCCAAAAAACCAAGTTCCAGCAGTCAGTTGGGCTCTGAGAGAGAGCAGGAAGAAGACTGCAGATTTATACCTCCCCCCTTCTCTCTGAATCAGAGCTGCTTACAATCTCTCTTATCTTCTCCCCCCCCACAACAGACACCCCCCCCCCCACAACAGACACCCTGAGAGGGCTCTCACAGTAGCTGCCCTCTCAAGGACAACTCCTCCGATAGCTATGGCCAACCCAAGGCCATTCCAGCAGGTGCAAGTGGAGGAGCGGGGAATCAAACCCGGTTCTCCCAGGTAAGAGTCCACATACTTAACCACTGCACCAAACTGGCTCTCACTGGAAGGGTGCTGCTAAAGGGGTGAGTGTTTGCCTTTTCTTAACTGCTGGGGAGAAATAGCTGAGTGCTACTGCGTGGACAGAGAGCGCCTGAGGGTGGGTGTGATTGCTGGGGAGAGAGGAACTGCTGTTCCTGTTTGTCTGTTTTGACTGGGCTGTAGCTGAGTGTAGCTTATTACAGGAACGCACATGAAGCTACTTTATACTGAATTAGAACATCCGCCCATTAGGGTCAGTCTCGTCTACTCAGACTGGCAGCAGCTGCCCAAGGTCTCAGGCAGAGAGTTTTCCCATCCCCTCCTGCCCGGTCCTTTCAACTGGAGATGCCGGGGATTGAACCTGGGACCTTCTGCGTGCCAAGCAGAGGCTCTGCCACTGAGCCATGACCCCTCCCCATATCCTCCAGGTTCTCCAGTTGAGGTCTTTCACACTACCTACTACCTGGTCCTTTCAATTGGCGAGACTGAACCTGGGAGCTTCCGGATCGCCAGGCAACCAAGAGAACGTCAAGACGACAAACTGCGGACGCTCTCTGCCCCACACTTATGGGGGAAACAACACTTATCCTGCCCCCCGGGTTCTTAAAAGAACTAAGCCTCTCTCCCACGCAATACTCACATAAAGGCAGGGCATGTAGACCCGATTGCCGACAATCACGTCGATGAACTCGTCGGGTGAGCAGTCTTCCCTGAAGAGAACCTCAGCGTTGAAGATTTCTCAAAGAGGGCAGAGTTAAGATTATAAGGCTCTTTGCATTCATTCAGTGTCCCAGCCTAGAAAGCGCTATAGGTTTGGTTGGTGTCCTTAATCTCAGGGGCTTCTGGCTTTGTGCTCTCACTCTCTCTCTCTGTCACACACACACACACACTCTTTCACACACACTCTTCACACCTTCTTGGGTCTGAATTCGACACTCTAACCCAGGGGCGTCGAACTCGTTTGTTACGAGGGCCAGATCTGACACAAAAGAGACCTTGTTGGGCGGGGCCGTGTCGGGTTGGCTCAAGCCATGTTGGGCCGGGCCCTGTGTGTACCTATTTAAGATTAGGGAGCAGAGATATAAATTTTATAAAGAACACAGACAAATATATATTTTTTAAAAACTTAAAACATGCTGAAAACGTTAGCACTCAGTGGTCTTAAAGGTGCTTTCTTTGTATTTCTTCCATGGGATCCAGGGAACTGGGCAAAGGAAGCTCTGGCCCTTTTCTTCCTTCCCCAGGGGACTGGGGAGGGGGGGGTGAGCCTCAGCCAATAGAAGGAAGAGAGGCTTGGCTCAGTAGCTCTGCTGTGCAACTGAGAGAGCCTGGCAAAGCAAGCTATCCTCCCCTCCCTCCCAAGGGAGGAGTCTCAGCCAATGGAGAAAACAGAGGTTTTGGACTGTAGCTCCTGTGCAATTGAGCAAGCCTGGCAAAGCAAGTTTTTATGCAGAAGGGAGCAAGAGAGAGGGAGCAAGAGAGAGGGAGAAGGAAGCAGATGACAGCCAGTTGCTTGGGGGCCTGATAGGAGCCCTCTGGGGGCCTGATTCAGCCCCCGGACTGCATGTTTGACACCCCTGCTCTAGCCCCTATGCCACACTGCCTCTCGTGGTATACAAGGGATTGCCATTAGTGTCTGAAACGGCAAGTTCAAAGCGTAGCCCACAGGCCCGAAAGGATACTGTATTCATGGAGAATGAGTTGCACCAACTTCTCAGAGCACTGGGTTAGCATCACTGTCGAATTGAAGGAGATGCCCCCACCCTTCTTTGGCTGGAAAAAGAGAAGAAGATAGAAGAAGATATTGGATTTATATCCCGCCCTCCACTCTGAAGAGTCTCAGAGCGGCTCACAATCTCCTTTCCCTTCCTCCCCCACAACAGACACCCTGTGAGGTAGATGAAGATATTGGATTTATATCCCGCCCTCCACTCCGGAGAGTCTCAGAGCAGCCTACAATCTCCTTTCCCTTCCTCCCCCACAACAGACACCCTGTGAGGTAGATGAAGATATTGGATATATATCCTGCCCTCCACTCCGAAGAGTCTCAGAGCGGCTCACAATCTCCTTTCCCTTCCTCCCCCACAACAGACACCCTGTGAGGTAGATGAAGATATTGGATTTATATCCCTCCCTCCACTCCGAAGAGTCTCAGAGCAGCTCACAATCTCCTTTCCCTTCCTCCCCCACAACAGACACCCTGTGAGGTGGGTGGGGCTGAGAGGGCTCTCACAGCAGCTGCCCTTTCAAGGACAGAGTCTCAGAGCGGCTCACAATCTCCTTTCCCTTCCTCCCCCACAACAGACACCCTGTGAGGTAGATGAAGATGTTGGATTTATATCCCGCCCTCCACTCCGAAGAGTCTCAGAGCGGCTCACAATCTCCTTTCCCTTCCTCCCCCACAACAGACACCCTGTGAGGTGGGTGGGGCTGGAGAGGGCTCTCACAGCAGCTGTCCTTTCAAGGACAACTCCTACCAGAGCTATGGCTGACCCAAGGCCATGCTAGCAGGTGCAAGTGGAGGAGTGGGGAATCGAACCCGGTTCTCCCAGATAAGAGTCCGCACACGTAACCACTACACCAAACTGGCTGGGCTGAGTTAAAAGAGGATTCCTCTGTGACATTAAGCTGGTTCACAAGGTACGTCGATGACTTCGAGGGGTGCCAGCTGACTTCCGAGGTGGTCAGGTGAACGAAAGGACGCCCACAAGACCTAGCAGGTGATCGTGGTCAGGGACAGTCAAGGGACAACTTCTTTCTAGGGTCAGAGAGGTGGGCCACAGCCTCGCAAGTCGGCCTGAAATCTCGCAACGTTCTCTCTAACCTGTAGAGTCTTGTGAGCAAAAAGCCTGCTCCCCTAGCATGAAAGTTGTGAGCCGCTGCACCGATGAGTGTGCTCTGGGGTCATCCTTCCTGGGCTAAGACAAAAATGTGCGAGCCGAAGGCTAAAAACCTATGAGCCGGCTCACGCTCACTTGGCTTAGAGGGAACACGGCCCACCACCAATACTCCCTCTAAGCTGTGGCGTCGTGAGCAAAAATTCTACTTTGCGAGTTAGTGGCATTCAAGTTGTGAGCGACTGGCAGGGGTTTCTTTTGTAGCAGGAGCTCCTTTGCCTATTAGGCCACACGCCCCTGATGGAGCCAACCCTCCAAGAGCTTACAGGGCTCTTCTTACAAGGCCTACTGTAGGCTACGGGAGTTTTGGCTACGTCAGGGGGTGCGGCCTAAGATGCAAAGGAGTCCCTGCTACAAAAAAAAAAAGCCCTGGCATTAAAGCTGTGAGCCGCTGCACCTATTAGTGTGCTCTGGGGGGGTCATCCTTCCTGAGCTAAAAAAAAAACAGGTGAGCCGGAGGCTAAAAATTGGTGAGCCGGCTCACGTTAACTCAGCTTCGAGGGAGTGGGAGCCCAGCAGAGGCTCGTTATTCTATCGCCGCCTTGAAAGGGGATGGGCGTGAACTGGGAGGTCTCAGCCCAGGCAGTTCTGGGGGGCGTCTGCTCAAAAGCAGAGCGCAAAGCCACACGAAGGCCTCCCCCCGACAAAGCTCCGCCCAGGAGAATCCCCAGAGGCGTCCCAGAGCAGCTGCCGATCAAAGGCGAGAGACTCCTTCCGAGCCGCTCCGGAGTCCTCACCTTGAAGTAGATGTTGGGTTTCAATTTGTTCAGCCGGATGCCCACCGATTCCAGCTCCCTTTCCAGCAGAGCTCTGCGGGGCGCAACAAAATAAGCAGAAGTGGATCAGGGTCACGCGCCAACGGCTGGCTTTCCCCAAACATCCAGAGGAAGACGGCTCCAAACCCACCACCTGATCCGAGCTGGGTAGGTTAGCCTGGCGTAACGGTTAGCATGACCAACTAGGATCCGTCCCTGCTGTCACGGAAGCTCGCTGGGCGACCGTGGGCTGGTTGCGCGCCCTCAGCCTAACCAACCTCACGGGGTTCTTGTGAGGATAATGCGGAGAAAGGGAGAGCAATGTAAGCTGCTCTGGGGAGAAAGCTGGGGTACCAATGAAATGAGTACAAATTAAGAGTACAAACGAGTTTCCATTTAGAAGAAGGATGCTTTTCTCCTTAGGCACACACAGACAAGGACCTGGGAGGCACAGGTTCGAACCTCCTCCCTGCCATGAAACTTATTCATAAGAACATAAAGAAGGGCTCAGATCAGGGAGGGTCCACCTAGTCCAGCATCCTGCCTCACACAGTGGCCAAGAAGTTCCTCAGGAGGACCAATCATGGGGCCGAGAGGTCACGACCTTCATAAGGACATCAGAAGAGCCCTGCTGGGTCAGACCAGTGAGGGTCCATCTAGTACAGCCTCCTGACTCACACAGGGGCTGAATAGTTTCTCTGGAGGGGCAACAACAGGGCAGAGAAGCTGAGGCCTTCCTCTGAGAAGAACATCAGAAGAGCCCTGTTGGATCAGACCAGTGAGGCTCCATGTAGCCCAGCCTCCTGTCTCACACAGTGGCCCAGCCAGTTCCTCTGGAGGGCCAACGACAAGCAGAGAGGCCGAGGCCTTCCCCTGAGAAGAACCCCAGAAGAGCCCTGCTGGGTCAGACCAGGGAGGGTCCATCTAGTCCAGCCTCCTGTCTCACACAGTGGCAAACCAGTTCCTCTGGAGCGCCAACGACAAGCAGAGAGGCCGAGGCCTTCCCGAGAAGAACCTCAGAAGAGCCCTGCTGGATCAGACCAGGGAGGGTCCATCTAGTCCAGCCTTCTGTCTCACAAAGAGGCCAACCAGTTCCTCTTGAGGGCCAACAACAGGGCAGAGAGGCTGACGCCTTCCTTTGAGAAGAACTTCAGAAAAGCCCTGCTGGGTCAGACCAGTGAGGGTCCATCTAGTCCAGCCTCCTGTCTCACTCAGTGGCCAACCAGTTCCTCTGGAGGGCCAACAACAGGGCAGAGAGGCTGAGGCCTTCCCCTGAGAAGAACCTCAGAAGAGCCCTGCTGGATCAGACCAGTGAGGGTCCATCTAGTCCAGCCACCTGCCTCACACAGTGACCAACCAGTTACTCTGGAGGGCCAACAACAGGGCAGAGAGGCCGAGGCCTTCCCCTAAGAAGAACCTCAGAAGAGCCCTGCTGGATCAGACCAGTGAGGGTCCATCTAGTCCAGCCTCCTGTCTCACACAGTGGCCAACCAGTTCCTCTGGAGGGCCAACAACAAGCAGAGTGGCCGAGGCCTTCCCCTAAGAAGAACCTCAGAAGAGTCCTGCTGGATCAGACCAGTGAGAGTCCATCTAGTCCAGCCTCCTGTCTCACACAGTGCCCAACCAGTTCCTCTGGAGGGCCAAAAACGGCAGAGAGGCTGAGGCCTTCCCCTGAGAAGAACCTCAGAAGAGCCCTGCTGGATCAGACCAGGGAGGGTCCATCTAGTCCAGCCTCCTGTCTCACACAGGGGCCAACCAGTTCCTCTGGAGAGCCAATAACAGGGCGGAGAGGCCGAGGCCTTCCCCTGAGAAGAACCTCAGAAGAGCCCTGCTGGATCAGACCAGGGAGGGTCCATCTAGTCCAGCCTCCTGTCTCACACAGTGGCCAACCAGTTCCTCTGGAGGGCCAACAACAAGCAGAGAGGCCAAGGCCTTCCCCTGAGAAGAACCTCAGAAGAGCCCTGCTGGATCAGACCAGGGAGGGTCCATCTAGTCCAGCCTCCTGTCTCACACAGTGGCCAACCAGTTCCTCTGGAGGGCCAACAACAGGGCAGAGAGGCTGAGGCCTTCCCCTGAGAAGAACCTCAGAAGAGCCCTGCTGGATCAGACCAGGGAGGGTCCATCTAGTCCAGCCTCCTGTCTCACACAGTGGCCAACCAGTTCCTCTGGAGGGCCAACAACAGGGCAGAGAGGCTGAGGCCTTCCCCTGAGAAGAACATCAGAGGAGCCCTGCTGGATCAGACCAGGGAGGGTCCATCTAGTCCAG
Source organism: Heteronotia binoei (assembly GCF_032191835.1). Lineage (NCBI taxonomy): Eukaryota > Metazoa > Chordata > Lepidosauria > Squamata > Gekkonidae > Heteronotia > Heteronotia binoei. Next base: position 34,205,164 of record NC_083242.1, on the reverse strand, counting down.
CATACTGCCTCACACAGTGTAATGAAAGTTTCTTTTAAAGGGTATTGGATTTTAAAAAGCTCTCTAATTATATACATATATCTGTTGGTTTTGGTTTCTGGGCCGCTCACCAACTTTTATTTTTCCAGCAGTGTTTTGGTTATGTGTGACCTTGAAAGGAGTTAGTTGCCTTAATCTCCTTCTAAATGATGGTTCCTCTCAGCTGCTCTAGGAGAGTCAGCTTGGGTTGATTGGTTCTTTCGGGATGCCAGTTTTTGGTTGTCATCAGCCAGCTGAGGGGGATTTATACTGTTTCCCAAAACCCCTCAGACATTGCCTTTTTTTTGTAAAAAGCCGTCCTGTTTATCGGCTGGTGAATGGGGGACTACGTAAGTAGCATTAGTTAGTTACATTTCATAACGTTATTTTTCTTTCACCGGTCTATTCTGAAACTGTCTGCCAGCTCAATAAAGTAATACTTTTGCTTATCTTTGGGTTGTGTGGCCTTGTCTGTCACTGCAAAGGAAACACCTCGCTCTGCCTTGGTGTGAGGGGGGTGTAGAAAGTTACACACAGTGTCCAACCAGTTCCTCTGGTGGTCTAACAAGCTTACCAGATGGCCACAGCCCTGTCATACACACACACTAACCTACCTACAGGATTGTTGTGAGGAGAGACAAGGAGGAGGAGAAAATGTTGTAAACCATTTTTAGTCCACCCCACCTTGGGGGAAAAAAATGGGAATAAAATCCTTTAAAACCCTGGATAAATATCTAGAGCAGAGGTCCATCATTGGCTATTAGCCACAGCGTATTGTTGGAGCTCTTTGTCTGGGGCAGGGATGCTCTGTATTCTTGGTGCTTGGTGGGGGGCACAGTGGGAGGGCTTCTTGTGTCCTGGCACCACTAATGGACCTCCTGATGGCATCTGTTTTTTTGGCCACTGTGTGACACAGTGTTGGGACTGGCTGAGCCACTGGCCTGATTCAACATGTTCTTATGTCTGGGGCAGTGATGCTCTGTATTCTTGGTGCTTGTGGGGGGCACAGTGGGAGGGCTTCTAGTGTCCTGGCCCCACTGGTGGACCTCCTGATGGCGCCTGGGGTTTTTTGGTCACTGTGTGACACAGAGTGTTGGACTGGATGGGCCACTGGCCTGATCCAACATGGCTTCTCTTATGTTCTTATGTGACAGAGTGTTGGACTGGACGGCCTTGATCCGACATGGCTACTCTTATGTAAAACCAACCACTGAATTATCTATGGAGGGAGCCCATCTGCCATTACGATTCGTCTCACTGAAGAACCCCCTTCTAAGTGCCAGCAACTTGCTAACCCAGAGTTTGAAAATTACCAGTTGACACTTCTCTCTCGCCTCCATCTATGCGCTCGCCAGCTCTTGCTGCCACCCAAATACTCTCAGACAGCTAAGCAGTGCTCTGGAGAAGACAACGGCTTGCCATTTCTTCTTATGATCCTTGCATTTCAGCTCAACAAAATTACCCCTGACTCTCTGGCCTGCTTTGCCATCTGGAATACCTCCAGAGCTTGGGAGTGGCTGAAGCCTTCACATCTTTTTGTAAATTTTTGCTGCCATCTGGTCGGCTGAGGCCGCTTACCTCTGCACTTCCCCCTTCGTGGCATCCAACATCATGATGACGACGTCCGCCGTTCGGGCCACGGCGATCACCTGACGCCCACGGCCTTTCCCTGCAGAAGAAGGAGTGGGGGGGGGGGATTATCTACTCCGACAGCATGAGAACTGGAAGCCAGAAGACCATGGAAGTAACCGCATGAACACACCTGCACCAAGTTGGCTTACGCTGACTGAGATCATAGGTTTGTCACGGTCAGCACAGCTCCCCAGGGTCTCAGACAGAGAAAAGTCTTTCCCATCCCCTCCTGCCTGGTCCTTTTTAACTGGAGATGCCGGGGATTGAACCTGGGACCTTCTGCATGCCCAGCAGAGGCTCTGCCACTGAGCCAGGGTCTCAGGTCAAGGTCTTTCCCATCCCCTCCTGCCTGGTCCTTTCAACTGGAGATGCTGGGGATTGAACCTGGGACCTTCTGCATGCCAAGCAGAGGCTCTGCCACTGAGCCAGGGTCTCAGGTCAAGGTCTTTCCCATCACCTCCTGCCTGGTCCTTTTTAACTGGAGATGCCGGGGATTGAACCTGGGAACTTCTGCATGCCAAGCAGATGCTCTGCCACTGAGCCACAGCCCCTCCCCAGAACACATGAAGCTGCCTTTTTACTAGTCAGACCATTGGCCCAGGTCAGTCTTGTCTACTCAGACCACCAGACGCTCTCCATGGTCTCAGGCAGAGAAAGGCCTTTCTAATCACCTCCCACCTGGTTCTTTTTGCTGGAGATGTTGGGGGTTGAACCTGGGACCTTCTGCATGCCAAGCAGAGGCTCTGCCACTGAGCCAGGGTCTCAGGTCAAGGTCTTTCCCATCACCTCCTGCCTGGTCCTTTTTAACTGGAGATGCCAGGGGTTGAACCTGGGACCTTCTGCATGCCAAGCAGAGGCTCTTCCACTGAGCCACAGTCCCACTTCTCATTTGCAAGCAATTTGGATATAGAACAGCCCTGTCTGGCAACTAGTATTCTCACACTCTCCTCCCATACCTACTCTGCTTTAACCCTGAGGATCAGAAACCCGAATAGATTCACACAAGTAGGGGCCATTTCCCACACTTGGCGGCATTCTGGAGGACGAGATATTTCCTTAGCTATGGGATGTGTTCAAAAATTAAGGCTGGGGGGGGGGGGGGTGAGTGGGAGCCGAACAGGGGTCCCTTGGCCTTTTTGAGCACCTTTGAAATTCTGATGCAGCGTGGTGAGCGCAGCCACAAAATGGCCGCTGCAGGAGACGGAGCCAGCCACAAAATAGCTACAGAAGGTGGGGCCCAGCCACAAAATGGCTGCTGCAGGAGGTGGGGCCCGGCCACAAAATGGCTGCCTGCTTCCTTTCAATCACACAGTGATGATCCTTGTGCTGCGGTGGCAGCTGCTGCCAAAGCAACATTTTAAAAAATCTGCACAGCCGATCAAATCTCCAGGGGTTTTAAAAAGATCTGCTGGACAAAAGCCCCACCTTCCCCCCCTCCCACTTTCTAAAAACTCTTGTTGGGCACCAGGAAAAGTGCTGGAGGCACCCAGGCGCCTCTGGCTACCCCGCTGGTGACCGGTGGATTAGAAGAACCGACAGAATGATTGGATAAAACAGGAGAAAGGCAACAGGGATGCATATGAAAAAAAAGTTAACTTGTCCTTAGGGCCTCTGCCCGGACTTATGTCTACACAACGCCCAACAAGTAAGACAAGACGACAACCTTGTGCGGCTCCTTCTATGATTCCCGGCAGGTCGAGAAGCTGAATGTTGGCTCCTTTGTACTGCAAACAAACAAACGAGCTGTGTTGAGGACACCGTTTAAATGTCTATCAATGCATTCTGCCGTCTAAACCAGGGGTGTCGAACTCATCGGTTATGAAGGCCGGATCTGACCTAAATGAGACCTTGCTGGGCCGAGCCATGTCGGGTCGGGCCATGTGTGGACCTATTTAAGGTTAGGTAGCAGAGATATAAATTTTATAAACAACACAAACACAAATACATTTCTTTAAAAACTTAAAATAGGCTTAAAATGTTAGCGCTCATTGGTCTTAAAGTTGTTTTCTTTATATCTCTCCCATGGGCTCCAGGGAACTGGGCAAAGGAAGCTCTGGGTCTTTCCTTCCTTCCCCAGGGGACTGGAGGGAGCCTCAACCAAGAGAGGCTTGGTTCAGTAGTTCTGCTGTGCGATTGAGAGAGCCTGGCAAAGCAAGCTATTCCTTCGCCCTTCCTCCCCAAGGGAGGAGCCTCAGCCAATAGAGAAAACAGAGGCTTTGCTCTGTAGCTCCTGTGCAGTTGAGCAAGCCTTGCTAAGCAAGCTGTGATGCAGAACGAAGCAAGAGAGAGGGAGAAGGAAGCAGATAAGAGCCAGTTGCTCGGGGGCCTGATAGGAGCCCTTCCAGGGGCCTGATTTGGCCCCCATACTGCATGTTTGACACACCTGATCTAAATTAAGACCCTGTGCGGGAGAAAAGTGGGAGAAACCAACTGAAAGCATGTTTGACACCCCTGATATAAACGTTTTAATAAACAGAAGTAATAAATACATTTTCAGGGCCAACTCGTTTAGGCTTTTGACAGACTCCGAAGCCTACACTGGAGCACCAGTGAAAGAGAAGGACTCTTCACTTTAATACAACCGTGAACCGGGGAGCTGTATCTCTCAAATGCTCTCTGAATTTAATTTGTCAAATTGGCCAGCACAAATTGAGAGAAAAATCAAAGCAATGGGTTTATCCCTAGAACTATTGTCCATGCTGTCCTTCACCACTGCAGTCCAACAAATGAAAAACAGGTTGCTAGATATTGAGCACCAAGACCTTATACAGTCTGGCTAAGAAAACTTGTTCCCCACTGAGTTTTGAGATCTTAGTACTGGGAAAATGGCCTCATATCTATCCGTCTTGCAGGTGCCACAGCAGCGTAGAGCTTTTTCCCTTGCCAGATGCAACGCCATGCCCTCGGCCATTCTTTACGGCAGATTTAACAAGACAGCCTACTCAGTCAGATACCGTCTCTGTAAGCAAAAATGTGTGGAGTCAGTTACTCATATTCTTCTTTATTGTAATTTGTATACAGATCGTCACAAGTATTTACATCCTCTTTTAGTCAGTGTGGTTGAATGTTCTGATGCGCTTAAGGTCTACAATCTTTTTTTTTTTTAATTACTTTTCTATTTCCATTTTCCCTATTCTCCTTTTTTTTAATCTTGAAAATAAAAAATTTCCTATCCGTAGGAAGCACAATCTGATCAAAGGGCACAAACCTCTATGACGCCAGGGATGCAGGTCAACGTCGTGAACTCGTAGGAAGCCGCCTCGCTGGCAGTGGAGGTCATTAAGCTCAGAAAGGTGGACTGAAAGGGAAACAAGAGGCGTTCACAGCACCAGAAAGTGGGGTAGATCAAAAAGAAAAAGGGAGGACCCTCAGTTTATGGCGACCGAGAGCAAACTCCACATTCAGAGGCACTAATCCTCCGAATCCCAGAGCTAGGAGGCAACATCAGGGGAAGGTCTCAGCCTCCATGCCCAGTCAGGATTGGCTGGCATGTTGAACTAGCTGGACCACTGGTCTGATCCAGCCGGGCTCTTCTAATGTTCTCATCAGGGGAAGGCCTTGGCCTCTCTGCCCTGTTGTTGGCCCTCCAGAGGAACTGGCCGGCCACTGTGTGAGACGGGAGGCTGGACTAGATGGACCCTCACTGGTCTGATCCAGCAGGGCTCTTCTGATGTTCTTCTCAGGGGAAGGCCTCAAACTCTCTGCCCTGTTGTTGGCCCTCCAGAGGAACTGGGTGGCCACTGGGTGAGACAGGAGGCTGGGCTAGATGAACCTTCGCTGGTCTGATCCAGCCGGGCTCTTCTAATGTTCTCATCAGGGGAAGGCCTTGGCCTCTCTGCCCTGTTGTTGGCCCTCCAGAGGAACTGGTTGGCCCCTGTGTGAGACGGGAGGCTGGACTAGATGGACCCTCCCTGGTCTGATCCAGCAGGGCTCTTCTGATGTTCTTCTCAGGGGAAGGCCTCGGCCTCTCTGCCCTGTTGTTTTCCCTCCAGAGGAACTGGTTGGCCACTGAGTGAGACAGGAGGCTGGACTAGATGGACCCTCCCTGGTCTGATCCAGCAGGGCTCTTCTGATGTTCTTCTCAGGGGAAGGCCTCAAACTCTCTGCCCTGTTGTTGGCCCTCCAGAGGAACTGGGTGGCCACTGTGTGAGACGGGAGGCTGGACTAGATGGACCCTCACTGGTCTGATCCAGCAGGGCTCTTCTGATGTTCTTCTCAGGGGAAGGCCTCAGCCTCTCTGCCCTGTTGTTGGCCCTCCAGAGGAACTGTTTGGCCCCTGTGTGAGACAGGAGGCTGGACTAGATGGACCCTCACTGGTCTGACCCAGCAGGGCTCTTCTGAGGTTCTTCTCAGGGGAAGGCCTCGGCCTCTCTGCCCTGTTGTTGGCCCTCCAGAGGAACTGGGTGGCCACTGGGTGAGACAGGATGCTGGGCTAGATGAACCTTCGCTGGTCTGATCCAACGGGGCTCATCTTATGTTCTTCTCAGGGGAAGGCCTCAGCCTCTACGTCCTGCTGTTGGCCCTCCAGAGGAACTGGCTGGCCATTGTGTGATGCAGGAGGCTGGCTTAGATGGACCCCCACTGGTCTGATTCAGCAGGGCTCTTCTGATGTTCTTAATTACTTCCCTGGGGCATGTTTCCTGGCACTATTTCATCAAGTGTCTATGGATGGAAATTTTGCAGAGCAGATTTGCACTGGTCTGCCTTCTGCATGAGAGTGCCCCTTCTTTCTTTTCTAGTAAATGCATCGTCCACAAACCAAAGATGTTACCCTCCAGTATGTGTGATTCTTCGTGCTTCTCGCCAGTGGAATTCTGAACCACCCAGCCCTTACTTGATGCCTCTGGGTTTGCACATTGGTAAGAACTGCACTCCTTCAATTAGGATCGGATGAAGAGAACGTTGGCTCTCAAAAGCTTGCATTCTGAAAACCTTGTTGGTTTCTGCAGTGCTACTGGGATTTGAATCTAGCTACTCCTTCACTTCGGCATTCCAGACTTATCTCTGTCCATTAGCTTTTCCCTTGGCTCTGCATACTTCCTCTCTTAGACTTTGAGCCTCTCTTTTATAAAAAACCCCCGCAACAGACAAAGACAGCAATGCTTGATATATATATATATATATATTTTTGTCACTGACCTTACCCACAGAGGGAAACCCGATCAGAGCCACCCGGGCATCTCCAGACTTCATCACATCAAACCCTTCGCCTTTTGCCGCAGCTGATTTTGAAGGCTCCAGGAGCTGAGCTCTGTATTTTGCGAGTTTCGCCTTCAGCAGACCCAGATGGTACTCAGTGGCTGGAGAGTAAGTAAGGGGAGGGGGAGACACCCCATGAGCATAAAGCTGATCGGTTGCTGCAGCAGTTGAAATGCAGGGACAAGGATTCGGCAGGCTTGGGTTCCAATCCCCTGTGAGCTTGCTAGGTACCTGTAGGCTGTTCACGCTCAACCTAAGCTACCTCACAGGGTTGCTGTGCGGGCAAAATGGACGAGGGACAGACCGATCACCCTCGTAGGAAGGACGGGACAAAAACATACAAAATAATATATTACCCAGCAAATTTATGACAAGGGAAGAAATGGCGTTTGGAATATTCACAGTTGAGTAACCTTTTTTTCTCTCCCTCCCTAACAAAACTTACCCACTGACTAGCCTACCTTAATTCCTACCCTATTATTCCTTGCCAATTTCTTCCAAATCTGAAGCCTTATATCAAAAGGTGAAAGTGGAATCAATACCCCTGGGCTTATATACTTGTGTGTGTAAAATGCTGTCAAGCAGCAGTCAACTTATGCAACCTCGCATAGGGTTTTCAAGACCAGAGATGTTCACAGTTGGTTTACTGTTGCCTGCATCTACGTAAAGGGGCATCAAAACACAACCAGCTTGTGGAGACCCCGGCCAAGGACCTTGGCAGTAAGAGATGTGCAAAGGTGGGTTTTTAATTGCCTTCCTCTGCAGGGCCTTCCGTGGTGCTCTCCCGTCCAAATCTTGACCCTGGCTTTTGAAATCTGTTGAGGCTGGGCTATACCAGGAGCAGCCAAACTTGCTTAATGTAAGAGCCATGTAGAATAAACATCAGATGTTTGAAAACTGCAAGACACGAATGCTGCACGCTCGAGAGAAGTGAGATGGATGGATGGAAGGAGGGCAAACAGATGGGGGGAGTTGGAAAGAAAACAACTTTATCTTTAAATGCATTCTCCAAGCCACCAGCTTGGAGAAGCGATTAAAAGAGAGAAATTCTTTCTCCATGTCAGCCAGTGGGTCAGTGGGGGCTTCGAAAGCCACTCTATATGTGTAAAAGAGCCACAGTTTGGTCACAACTTCCCTCCTTTATATTCTTTATATAAAGAGCCAGTTTGGTGTAGTGGTTAAGTGTGCGGACTCTTATCTGGGAGAACCGGGTTTGATTCCCCACTCCTCCACTTGTAGCTGCTGGAATGGCCTTGGGTCAGCCAGAGCTCTCTTATCTGGGAGAACCGGGTTTGATTCCCCAATCCTCCACTTGCAGCTGCTGGAATGGCCTTGGGTCAGCCAGAGCTCTCTTATCTGGGAGAACCGGGTTTGATTCCCCACTCCTCCACTTGCAGCTGCTGGATTGGCCTTGGGTCAGCCAGAGCTCTCTTATCTGGGAGAACCGGGTTTGATTCCCCACTCCTCCACTTGCAGCTGCTGGAATGGCCTTGGGTCAGCCAGAGCTCTCTTATCTGGGAGAACCGGGTTTGATTCCCCACTCCTCCACTTGCAGCTGCTGTATTGGCCTTGGGTCATCCATACCTCTCCTAGGAGTTGTCCTTGAAAGGGCAGCTGCTATAAGAACTCTCTCAACCCCACCTACCTCAGAATCACAGGGTATCTGTTGGGTGGGTGGGGGGAGGTAGAGGAGATTGTGAGCTGCTCTGAGACTCTGAGAGTCAGAGTATAGGGCAGGATATAAATCCAATATCATCTTCTTCTTTTAAAAAAATTAATTCAGAAAATAAATGCAGCCGAAGCACAACACTGCTTCGAACCTCACCAAGGGGGGAGGCAGCACCGATGAAAAATTTAAAGCTATTTTCTTTAAAGCAGATATTCCAAAAGCTACCTGCAACGCTCTCATTTTTTGTGCAATTTCTCAAGGATGGAGCTCTACCTGTTGAATTTCAGCCTCTCCTGCAACCGACCCCAGCCCAGCTGGAAACAAGAACCCACCTGCTTCCAAGGAGACCCACTTGCCCAGCAACCCCTTTCCTTTCCTTTCCTTCCCTCCCGGGCTGCTCCAGCCCGGCCCTCCCCCCTTCAAAGCTCGCTTTTGCCCTGCAAGGCAGAAGTCCAGCAGGTGAAGCTCCACGCAAAGCTGCGGCTGCCAAGCCCCAGAAGCCCCCGCCCACCTTTGTTCTTCTGGGTCCGGGCGATCTCTTTCTCGATCTCCGCGATCTTCTCCAGGATCCCCATCGCGGCGCCCAAAGCCCGGGCTGAGCCTGACTCGATTCAGGCAGGGAAAAAGAGCGAGAGGCCGGGCGAATGTCCCGGAAGTAGAGAGTACTCACACCGGAAGTACTTTTGACGCGGTCCGGGACTTTAATATGCCCCCCCCCGGGAACTGCACCTGCGACTTTTTGTTCCGCCTCCTTGAGGGGGGCAAAAGGCTTGTTCGTTGCCTGTAGCGACCGCTCTCGCTTTCTCTCAGCCTTTTACTCAGGATTGGGAAACATTTGGAGCTTTTGCAAGAGTCGCCTTAGGAGGACTTGTGCTAGAGCTGCCTGACTTGGGAATGCACTTTATATAATTGTATTGTGGGACACAGTTATCAGTAGGCTCGCAAGACGCTGGTTACTGTCTCTGTGCACTCCTCATAGAGGTTATTCACCAAAAGAATCTAATTCATTTCAGTTTGGCTGTATGCTGTCGATGCAGCTTATTGTGTCACAAAACAATTTAAAACGATTGCAGGAATTTATATACGGTTTGGGCTTTTGCTTGTTGCAATCCTCTCTTTCCTACCCCCAGGTGGCACCTGGAGATCTGCTTTTACAACTGATCTCCAGCTGGCAAAGATCAGCTCCCCCGCAGAAGACGGCTGCTTTGAATGGGATTGCCGATCCCCAGGTGGGGGCAGGGGATCCCCCAGTTTGGAGGCCCTCCCCCCCGCTTCAGGGTCATAGAATCATAGAGTTGGAAGGGACCTACAGGGTCATCTAGTCCAACCCCCTGCACAATGCAGGAAACTCACAACCTCCCCCTAAATTCACAAGATCTTCATTGCTGTCAGATGGCTATCTAGCCTCTGTTGAAAAACCTCCAAGGAAGGAGAGCCCACCACCTCCTGAGGAAGCCTGTTCCACTGGGGAACCGCTCTAAACTCACAAACCCCTCCCCCTAAATTCACAGGATCCCCATTGCTGTCAGATGGCCATCTAGCCTCTGTTTAAAAACCTCCAAGGAAGGAGAGCCCACCACCTCTCGAGGAAGCCTGGTCATAGAAAGCAGGGTAGGGGGGATGTCTGCTGGGCACTCCATTATTCCCTATGGAGATCAATTCCCATAGGGAATAATGGAGAATTGATCTGCGGGTACCTGGAGCTCTGGGCCCCCCGTTTTTTGAGGTAGAGGAACCGATTTTTCAGAATAGCATCCAGTGCCTCTCCCCAAAATGCCCAAGTTTCAAAAGGAGGTCTAATTCTATGAGCCCCATAAAAAGGTGCCCCTATCCTTCATTATTTCCAATGGAGGGAAGGCATTTAAAAGGTGTGCGGTCCCTTTAAATGTGATAGCCAGAACTCCCTTTGGAGTTCAATGATGCTTGTCACACCTTTGCTCCTGGCTCCACCTCCGAAGTCCCAGGTATTTATTGAATTGGACTTGGCAACCCTAGCTTTGAAGGGTGGGCTCTATGGCATTATATAGGGTTGCCAGCCTCCAGGTGGGGTCTGGAGAGCTCCCGCTTTGACAACTGATCTCCAGCTGGCAGAGGTCAGCTCCCCTGGAGAAAATGGCTGTTTTGAGGGTTGAACTCTAGGGCATTGTACCATGATGAAGCTCCTCCCCTCCCCTCCTCAAAACCCCGCCCTTCCCTGGGTCCATCCCCGAAGTCCCCAGGTATTTTCCAACACAGAGCTGGCAACCTTAAGCTTGGGGCAGTTGGTGTTGTTCTCCCCTCCTCTCTTTTCATACTCACTCACAACTGTGAGGTAAGCCAAGCTGAGGGAGAGTGACCAGCCCAACTAGGGTTGCCAGCCTCCAGGTAGGGCCTGGAGATCTCCTGCTTGTACAACGGATCCCCAGCCGGCAGAGATCAGCTCCTGGAGAAAATGGCGGCTTTGAAGGGTGGACTCTAGGGCACTGGACCATGCTGCGGCCCCTCCCTTCCCCAAGCCCCGCCCTCTCCTGGATCCACCCCCGAAGTTTCCAGGTATTTTCCAACACAGACCTGGCAATCCTCATCTGCCAGTGATCCATGCTACGGTCACCTCGAGGTTGGATTACTGCAATGCCCTCTACATGGGGCTGCCCCTGTGCCGGACCCGGAAATTGCAGCTGGTGCAGAATGCCGCGGCCCGGCTGTTATTGGGCCTCCCAAAGTGGGGGCACATTTGGCCGGGTCTTCGGGCTCTGCACTGGCTTCCAATAATTTACCGGGTCCGGTACAAGGTGCTGGTCATTACCTTTAAAGCCCTATATGGCCTGGGACCTGCCTACCTGAAGGACCGTCTCTCCCAACACGTTCCCCAGAGAGTACTGAGGTCTGGGACGCAAAACCTTCTCACCATCCCCGGGCCCAAAGAAGTCCGTCTCAAGACAACCAGAGACAGGGCCTTCTCTACAATGGCCCCCACATGGTGGAACCAGCTGCCGGAAGAGGTGAGGGCCCTGCGGGATCTTACTCAGTTCCGCAGGGCCTGTAAGACAAGCCTCTTCCGGCTAGCCTACGCCTGACTAGATTAATGTAGCTTATCAGACTTTAGTGAAATATACGGTATAGTTTTAATGTTAAGATTTTAAGGTTTTTAAATGTTTTGACTTTTTAACTGTAACAATTTTGCACTTTGTGTATTGTTTTATTGTTTGTTGTGAGCCGCCCTGAGCCATTTTATGGGAAGGGCGGGATATAAGTCATAGAATAAATAAATAAATAAATAAATAAATAAATCTCCAGAGGACAAAAATCAGCTCTCCTGGAGAAAATGGCAGTTTTGGAGGGGGAACTCTTCGGCATTATGTCCGGCTGAGGAACTCCACCCCCTCCCCCACCCTCAAATATCCAGACATTTCTCAACCCCGAGCAGGCAACCCTAACCTCTGAAGATAAGCTCAAGATGGGCAGACATGTTAGTATGTCTGTAGCAGGAGAAAAGACCCAGAGGCCTGGAGCACCTTGAAAACTAACACAATTTGTGGCAGGGTATGAACTTTTGTGAGTCACCACTCATTTCTTCAGAATGCCATACAATCCACCCTCCAAAGCTGCCATTTTCTCCAGGGGAACTGATCTCTATAATCCAGGTCAGTTGTAATTTTAGATTTCCAGCCCCCATCTGAGGGCTAGCAGCCTTCATCTTCTCCACAGACATGGAGCCAGTTTGGTGCAGTGGTTAAGTGTGTGGACTCTTATCTGGGAGAACCAGGTTTGATTCCCCACTCCTCCACTTCCAGCTGCTCTTGTAGGAGTTGTCCTTGAAAGCGCAGCTTCTGTCAGAGCTCTTTCAGCCCCATCTACCTCACAGGTTGTCTGCTGTGGGGGAAGATTTAGAAGATTGGAAGCTGTTCTGAGTCTCTGATTCAGGGAGAAGGGCGGGGTATAAATCTGCAGTAGTCTTCCTTCTTTCTCACCTTCTTCCTCTCCCTCTTCAAGTACTTGAAGGGCTGTCATCTAGAGGATGGTGCGGAATTGTTTTCTGTGGTCCCAGAAGGTAGGACCAGAACCAATGGGTTGAAATTAAATCAAAAGAGTTTCCAGCTCAACATTAGGAAGAACTTCCTGATTGTTAGAGCGATTCCTCAGTGGAACAGGCTTCCTCGGGAGGTGGTGGGAAAGAAAAACCTTTCTTGGAGGTTTTTCAACAGAAGCTAGAGGGCCATCTGACAGCAATGAAGATCCTGTGAATTTGGGGCAGGTATTTGTGGGTTTCCTGCATTGTGCAGGGGGTTGGATTAGATGACCCTGGAGGTCACTTCCAACTCTATGATTCTTCTTATCAGTTGTTATTCCAGAAGGTCACCAGGCTCTCCCCTGGAGGTTGGTAACTCTGCCACTCAACCACAAAGGAAACACTTCTGAGTTTATGCCAGTTGTGATACTTGAAGGGGCACCACCAAAAGTAGGGGTCTGGAACCAATGACTCAAGATGGAACCAAGTACAACCAAATAAAGAACCAATGGGGACCTTTCTGATTTGGGATTCAGGGTTGATCCTACAACAACCATTTGTGAAGGGAAGGGCAAACAATAATTTTAATGGAACGATAGGGCTTTTAATGGAATGACAGAGCTTGGCAGAGATCCTTTCCCAGAACAGCAAATCAGAGAGTGGAATGGCAGCCAATAATTCACATGCAAACAATGAGCAAACAGATGCCAGCGCACTAAAACAATGATGTCTTGTGTTATGTTTGTTATGAGATATTGGCATGCACCGTTTCCTAGTAAACAGCCTGCAGCAACCAGCCGCTGTGGATGTTTAGTCAACAAGTCAGCTATTGGTTATGTCAACCTGTATAGCTACAGTTATACAAATGGGCTTTCTTGTATTGGAAAGCCACAGAAGCTCAGGGCCACCTTGAGAGCCAGTTTGGTGTCATGGTTAAGTGCGTGGACTCTTATCTGGGAGAACCGGGTTGGATTCCCCACTCCTCCACTTGCACCTGCTGAGATGGCCTTGCGACAGCCATAGCTCTCTTATCTGGGAGAACTGGGTTTGATTCCCCACTTCTCCACTTGCACCTGCTGGAATGGTCTTGGGTCAGCCAGAGCTCTCTTATCTGGGAGAACTGGGTTTGATTCCCCACTTCTCCACTTGCAGCTGCTGGAATGGCCTTGGGTCAGCCAGAGCTCTCTTATCTGGGAGAACCGGGTTTGATTCCCCACTCCTCCACGTGCAGCTGCTGGAATGGCCTTGGGTCAGCCATAGCTCTCTTATCTGGGAGAACCGGGTTGGATTCCCCACTCCTCCACTTGCACCTGCTGGCATGGCCTTGGGTCAGCCATAGCTCTTGCAGGAGTTGTCCTTGAAAGCTGCTGTGAGTGCCCTCTCAGCCCTGCCCACCTCCCAGGGTGTCTGTTGTGGGGGGAGAAGATATAAAATATTGTAAGCCGCTCTGAGTCTCTGATTCAGAGAGAAGGGCGGGGTATAAATCTGCAGTCGTCGTCTTCTTCTTGAAGACAAAGAGCACTTGTTGTGTTGTCAGCTTTTGTTCCGCCTTTCCGCCAATCACTTGCTCTTTGGTTATAAAAGATGGCTGGCGGCAGCCTCTGCCATGCTCTTTCAGAATCGTGGTTATTTAAATGTAAGTACTTATTGCTGCAATGGACCGGCAAGTATGTGAGTAACCGGCTTCCCCAAACAGTGGGGCTCAATCCTGAAGATCAGGCCAGTCCACACAAATCCCACGTTTAGTTTAATTCTGGGGTGGCCAAACTTGCCTAAAGTAAGAACTACATGGAATAAACATTAGATGTTTGAAAGCCTCAAGACATGAATGTCAGATCTGTGAGAAGGAAACTAGATGGGGAGGGAGGAGAGGTGGAAAGCAAGCAACTTTAAATGCATTCTTCCAGCTGCCAGCTGGCTTGGTTTAGAAAAGCGATTTAAAGAGTAAAATGTCTTCTCTAAGCTGGCCAACTTGGAGAAAGCATTTCTCTCTTAAAATCACTTCTCTAAAGTCAAGCAAGCTGGCAGCTTGGAGAATGCATTTAAAGCTAAGGTTGCTTTCTTTCCATCTCTCCCTCCCTCCCCATCTATTTTCCTTCCTTCCTGTCTTGCAGTTCTCAAACCTCTGACGTTCATATCTTGCAGCTCTTGAACATCTGACACTTATTCCAAGTTGCTCTTAAGTTAAACGAGTTTGGCCCCCCCTTCTCTAGTCCCTACAATCCTGTTCAGCAGTGACACTCATGCTTCGCGTGTAGTCAGCTCCCAGCTTTAGTCTCCCAGCATCTCCAAATAAAAAAGCACGGACATGCAGCCTTCCTTAAAGAATTTTTTGCCTTTAATTTGGACATTCATAACTCTGGAAAACCCGCAGAACCTTTTCTGCACGTTGTCTATAAATACTCTCGGATATTCTCATTTACAAGTTAAGCTTTATAAAAAAAACTCCCCCCCCCCCCGCTTCTGAGTCCAACGATCCCCGACCTCGTTAAGCAACACTGTCTGTAACGAGACCCGACTTCCAACAAGCCCCCCCCTCCCCGGGAGCCCGACGTGGATCGTGCTCTTCCTTCTGACATCTAGTAAAAAAATTTATAACAGGAGGAAGGGAAGGGGGGAGAAGAGAAAAGCCACCAAAAAGCAGGCCGCGGAGAAAAGAAGCCCCCGTCCTTAAAAACACAAGGAACGCTTTTTAGTTTTACGGTTTAAACAGATGCTCTGCCACGTCAGTTTATTTTTAAAGCCCGGAGGGCCTCAGGTGGGATCGTCGAATCAGAGCCCGACCCCCACGAACTCCGCAAACGTTGAGCCTACGGCAAGTGGGAGCCTTGGGCTGCCAAAAAAACCCAAAAAAACGGTCGAGATCGGCCTAATTCAGCTTGCGAGAGGCCACGCGTTTTCTGAAAACAGAGGGAGGAGTCGGGTCAGCCGCTGTGGACAATTCAGTCTTCACAGCGATTCTTTCCCAACACGCTTTGGAAGGGTGGGTCAGCCAGCCGGGCTTCGCCACTGCATTTAAAGGTTTCGGAAGTTAATTTCTCACTTCTGTGGCCTGGCTGAGATCCAGAGAGCCGTAGGAGGCAGTGCCCCCAACGCACACCTGCTTTACAAAAAGTCGTCAGGAGTGTTTTGCCTCGCACCTGCATGGGGGGCGGGGAGGGACTGTCCTTCTGGAAACACAACCTAAACCTCCCAGCCCTTTGCTGTTGCCTTCACTGAAGCCTGGCCCGTCTTTATAACAAAGGGGGCTTTGTACCCTGCAAGGTCATCAAGCCCCCACAAAACAGACCAGGGCAAGAAACCGAAGCTCCTTTGCTGGCTGGACCGTACATGCTTTACCCCCCTCTTTGTATGGTACGCCAGGGGTAAGGTAAAAGGAAGACACGCCCGCACGCCTCTGGAGCCGATTTATAGGACCCCGAGCATCACTGTAGTAGAGTTTGCTTCCTCCTGTAATTGCTGCTTCACACCAAGGACAGAACTGCCCCCGCCCAGTCGTCCCCACTCCAGGTACGCCGAGCCAAAAATCAAGACTGCTCATAAGCGAGGAGGAGTTTGCCAGCCATTCCTCTGTTACTGTGACAGCGAATCAGGGCCTCTAAGCTCGCCAATATCCTCGAATTCTTCTGTAAGGGGTCTGTGACTCATGTCTTAAGAGGACAGGCCAGGAAAGAAAGCTGCATTTGCGTGTCCGCTTTTCAGGCTGCTGCGCTGGCAGATTTCACTCGGCAAGACAGGAAAAGTGGGGAAAGGGCATCCGGTGTTAAAGAGAGCCACGCGAGCATTTCATTCACCAAAGTAGACCCAAAGTGGCCGTGCGTGTTCTCTCCTCCGGGTTTGGGAAAACACTCACCCAGCATCGCGGTAACTACAACGGCTTGCAGGCTTCCAAACCGTCTTCTCCGAAGGCAGCGGACTTCATGTTCGATTCATCCGCGATTCGCTTCTGCGACTTGAGCTGTATCGCCTATGACGGTCTGGGAAATGGCAGGCAACGAGGGTGGGACTGGGAAATATCGGCTTTCTCTACTTGCAGCGTTCAAACTATCTCGGCGGATCTGTGCGTGATTCTTGGGCCCCTGGCGTGGTTAATTCCAAACGCTCAACTTGAAATGGAGGAGCTTCTGAGACCCCCACGTTTCCCCTCACTGACAATTCAGCCCCCTGACGCTGAATATTTCATTCCCCTCCCCCGTGCAACGTTGAATAAGAAAGCGGCAATTCGCGGCGGGCTTTGCTTTTTTACCTTGCAAGTAAATTTAAAAAAAAACATCAGAGGCAGCCGCCAAGTTTGGGGCCGCGATCGCACATGGATCCTCTCCTTCCGCCCCCGGTCATTTGCAATTCAAGCCGAGCGGCAAGAAAAAACAGATTCTGCGACCAGTCCAAATCGAGCACCTTTTCCCAACATTTGCGATTAATCCCAGAGCAATTAAAAAAGTCATAAAGCACTCCCCCTCTCCGATACTCCCTTATTCAGCCATCTTTTGGACTTTTCTGAATTGTTAACAGGCTCCGCCCGCGTGCTTTCCGTGGACCGTGACATCTACGAGCTAGCTCGAGGAAACTGAATTCGCATCCAGTCCTGCCTTCTGCGCGTTTTCTGCGCTCCCTCAGAACTGCAGCACATACACTGCCCCCAACCCCGGGCTGCTGTGTCTACCACCCAACCATGCTGAGTAATGACCCCATGTGGGCGGCAGCGATAATCCTCAGCCACCGGTTCTTCCCTCGTTGGCCTTGCTTTAACCTACCTTGGAATCTGTGGGGGGCAGGGAGCACTCTTTTTGCAATGATGGGTTTGTCCCAGACAAAGCGTTGTACTTGGCTTGAGCCATAAGGGCCACCGTTGTCCTCCCCCCCCCTTGCGACAGACAAGATCAAAGGAAAGCTGGCCCAAAGTAAGAACAAGCCCCCAGTGAGCATCATAAGAAACGTGACCTTTTTTTACACCCCCCCTCCCCCAATCCTTGAACGCACACAAAATTTGGCACACGAGGCTCACGTGACTGAATGTCCAACGTCCTAGTAGAGCAGTTTTTATTTTTGTAGTGGAAGGTTCTTCGTCGGATGAAGGTGTGGCAGATCTCGCTTTTTAAACGCGGCGCGAAGGACTGGAGCCGCACGCCGAGCGGTTGGTTTGCACCCCGTTGCAAAATGCAATGGGGGGGGGGGAGTCCAACGTTGCTGGATCGTTACACGGAGCTAACCCCCTCGACGCTGACATGAATAGCCCCCGCCCCAGCAAAGCATCACGAGGGACGATTTTGCCCTTGCTGTAGCCTCTTTGCGGTGGTATCGGGAAAACGGGCCGTTAAAAAAAAGAGAGAGAGAGAGACTTCTCTCTTTCTGGATGAATCCCAAGTTCTTCCTTTTAAGCTCAACTTCGCGTGAGGAGAATTCCCCGCTTCAACGGAGCGCTTTCGGCACAGCGAAGACAGCAGCTTGGGCTTTCAGCAGCTGCCTCGGGGTCCCCGGAAGATCTCTCCCTCTGCCTCTGCTAATGGGGAACAGGTTTTCCGCCGGGCCCTCCTTTTCCGGCCGGTCACTTCCCTGCAGAGCCCGGAGCCCGGAACCTCGAGCCGTGCGAGGGCTCGCTGGGACAGCTGGCAGATCTTCCAGCGGCCAGGACAAGGGCCCGATGAAAAGTCCCTCAGCGACGCATCCTCCTTTGTTCAAAAGTGAAATTCAGCGATGGACAGCGGACTCCTCCCACCCGAACGCAAGGGGAGGGAGGGGAGCGCGCTCAGAGATCGACAGGACTAGCTGTGCAAGTACAGGGGAAAAAAAGTGCATTGAGGAAAAAAAAAGGGGGGGGGAGCTTTTCAAAACCAGGCGAAAGTTCTCCAGAGTTCGCCCCGCGGCCGGAAAGCGCGCACGGCCTCCAACATCCACATCCCCGCAGCAGTCCGATTTCTGGGCAAGGGAGAGAGCTCGGAGCCCCAGGTTCCGATAGGGATGCGGCCGTCGCCTTCGCAGAGGACGCTCCCTCTCCCTGGCCCCCTCTTGGCCTTCTCTCGCGATCGCCCTCACCGCCGTCACCGGAATTCGTAGATGGGCGCGCTGTACTCGGGGACGTGGGTCAGGTTCAGCGATTGGTACCTGAGGGGTGGGGGAAAGGGAAAAAGAGCGTTTCGAGGGAAAGAACCGGTCCCCTGTTTCACTTAGCGTTAGCCCTCTGATTTTATTTAAACTATCAACCGGTCGCTTTTGTCCCTTACGGAGCTCAAGTTGGCAGGCATTATAAATAAAACACATGCAAAGTACAATAGAACACATCAAGCCAGAATTTAAAAATCGCAATTCAGGGCTGCTTTAATCAAACACAGTCTTAAATAAAACCATGTTTGGCTGCCTCTTGATTCTAGCCTCAGCTCTCGGCTTCCCCTCTCTGTGAAGCCAAGAAGTTCCATTCTACGCCCATTTTCGATTTCAGGGGTGTCAAACGTGCATCCCGGGAGCTGAATCAAGCCCCCGGAGGGCTCCTATCAGGCCGCCGAGCAACTGGCTGTCATCTGCTTCCTTCTCCTTCTCTCTTGCTTCCTTCTGCATCTCAGCTTGCTTTGCTAGGCTTGCTCAGTCACACAGGAGCTACAGAGCAAAACCTCTACGTTCTCCGTTTGCTGAGGCTCCTCCTTTGGGGAGGAAGAGGGGAGAGGGAGAGCTTGCTTTGCCAGGCTCTCTCAATCACACAGCAGAGCCGAGCCTCTCTTCCTTCTATTGGCTAAGGCTCCTCCCCCTCCTGGGTCCCCAGGGAAGGAAGGAAAGAGCCAGAGCTTCCTTTGCCCAGTTCCCTGAAAGCACCTTTAAGACCAATGAGCATTAGTATTTGAAAAATGTTTTACGTTTTTAATTGTCTTTGCCTGTGTGCTTTATAAATCTTTAATTGTGGTTGCCTGTGTGCTTTCTAAAATTTCTCTCTTTGCTACCTGGGCATTACATTCTAAGGCACGCATGGCCCGGTCCAACAAGGTCTCATTTTTAGGGTTTGTAGAATCTTTCGGGCTCAAGTGCCGTGTTCTACTGGAGAAAGCTTTTTTTTCCAGGCGTTTCGTTCTCAGAGAACATCCTCAGTGGCGTTGCAGCCGGAGCAGGCGCTCTGACCTTCTTGGCTGCTGTGCATTGAGTGAGGCCAGGGCTGCTGGAGAGCTGCTATTTCTAGGCTGGAGGGGGTGTGTTGAGAGGGCAATGGTCACATTCCACAGCCAGTTTCCTTATCACTTCCCTTCCAGCAAGCCCCACCAAACAATGGGCACATCCACAAACCAATTGCGCTCTCAACACACCCCCTCCAGCCTAGAAATAGCAGCTCTCCAGCAGCCCTGGCCTCACTCAATGAACATGGCACTTGAGCCCGAAAGATTCTACAAACCCTAATGATGTTGCCAGCCGTGAAAACCTGAAATCTTCGATAAGGTCTCATTTATGTCCAATCTGACCCTCGTAACAAATGAGTTTGACACCCCTGGTCTATTTCATATCTGAGGGGATTCCCATGTACCGGTCAAGTCAGAAACACGGACTTGGCGCTTGGCTTTGGCCAAGTGCGAGAAGAGCTGCGATCCAGCCAGCGAGCAGGAGGGCAAAAAGATCGACCAAGCGACGTGGAGCAAGAAGAGAAATCTCCCTGTTGGGGGGAAGAAACCAAAGGTGGAAATTCTTACCATTCTGAACTCCTGTGATAATAATAGCCCTCTATAGATGCCGCGGATTTCTGGAAGCAGATGTAATAAAACCCGGCAAAGGAAGCCCCGCTGATGTCTTTGATGGTGTGATCGGGGACCAGGAACTGCTCCTGTGCACACGAAAATGTAAAAAGAGGGTGAGGAAGGTAGAGTGCTAGAAGAATGGGAGGCGCGCAAGGGAACCTTGTGTGCCCCTCGGAGAAAAGGGGACCTGGTATTACCACGAGCCTCTCTGAGAGCCAGTTTGGTGTCATGGTTAAGTGTGCAGACTCTTATCTGGGAGAACCGGGTTTGATTCCCCACTCCTCCACTTCCAGCTGCTGGAATGGCCTTGGGTCAGCCAGAGCTTTCTTATCTGGGAGAACCGGGTTTGATTCCCGATTCCTCCACTTGCAGCTGCTGGAATGGCCTTGGGTCAGCCAGAGCTCTCTTATCTGGGAGAACCGGGTTTGATTCCCCCCTCCTCCACTTGCAGCTGCTGGAATGGCCTTGGGTCAGCCAGAGCTCTCTTAGAGAACCAGGTTGGATTCCCCACTCCTTCACTTGCAGCTGCTGGAATGGCCTTGGGTCAGCCAGAGCTCTCTTATCTGGGAGAACCGGGTTGGATTCCCCACTCCTCCACTTGCACCTGCTGGAATGGCCTTGGCTCAGCCACAGCTCTGGCAAAGATTATCCTTGAAAGGGCAGCTTCTGGGAGAGCTCTCTCAGCCCCACCTACCTCACAGGGGGAGGAGGAAGGGGAAGGAAGGGAAAAGAGATTGTGAGCCACTCTGAGACTCTGAGATTTGGAGTGGAGGGCAGGATATAAATCTACAGTGGTCTTCTTCCCATCGACAGAGCCAGTTTGGTGTAGTGGTTAAGTGCGTGGACTCTTATCTGGGAGAACTTTGATTCCCCACTCCTCCACTTGCAGCTGCTGGAATGGCCTTGGGTGAGGCACAACTCTCATAAGAGTTATCCTTGAAAGGGCAGCTTCTCTCAGAGCTCTCTCAGCTCCACCTACCTCACAGGGTGTCTGTTGTGGGGGGAGAAGATACAGGAGATGGTAATCCAGTCTCTGATTCAGAGAGAAGGGCAGGGTATAAATTTGCGGTCTTCTTCTTCTTCAAAGAGGACACAAGAGTTGACAGTGCTCTAACAGAGACTGAGAGCTTCTCCTCTGGAAACTGTCGGGAAGGCAACTGTGAGAAGGAGCCCCAGCATGGGATGCTTCTGGCCTTGGCTTCTTCCAGGAAAGTCTGCAGACCGGCTGGGCGGCCATTGCGGAGGAGCAAGTTGTACACCCACCCGTTTTTAAATGTATTATTTATTTGCCAACACACGTTTTGCAGATCTAGTTGGCATAGGGATTCCCGCTGTGGCACCTGCTGCCACCTCCCCCGGAACCCATCGAGTGTTTTTAGAAAATGGGCAGGGGCCAGTTGGCGCTTTTGGCCAGCAAAATTGATTGGTTGCATGGATTTTTAGAAATGCTGCTTTGGCAGCAACTGCCTTTGCTGCACGAGGGTCTGGGTGACTGAAGACAAACCAGAGAGCCAGTCTGGCATAGTGGTTAAGCGTGTGGACTCTTATCTGGAAGAACTGGGTTTGATTCCCCACTCCTCCACTTGCAGCTGCTGGAAGGGCCTTGGGTCAGCCATAGCTATCACAGGAGTTGTCCTTGAAAGGACAGCTGCTGGGAGAGCCCTCTCAGCCTCACCCACCTCACAGGGTGTCTGTTGTGGGGGGAGAAGACATAGGAGATTGCGAGCTGCTCTGAGTCTCTGATTCAGAGACAAGGGCGGGGTAGAAATCCGCAGTTGTTCTTATTATTTGCAGCCTTCCCATTCTTCCCCACCTCCAGGGATCTTCAAAACCTAGGCAACTACTAAGGGTGAAGAGGTTGCATATAAGTGATCGTAAGCCGCTCTGAGTCTCTGATTCAGAGAGAAGGGCGGGGTAGAAATCTGGAGTCGTCTTTGTCTTCAAACCGCGGCAGCTATTTTGCAACTGGCTCTCCTGCCTGCAGAAGTCATTTTGGGCCGAAAGCCCAAAGGCACCCAGGTGCTCAAAAAGAGCTGGAGACTCCAACTGCAACTGCTTCTCAATCTTTGCTCCTTGCTACTCTGCCCTCTCATTCCAGTGTCCCCTGCAAGGCACATTCCCCCCCCTGCCCTGTAGGACTCTGCACCTTTACCTTCCACCTCATGAAGACGAAGTCATCGTTCTTCAGGTCCTCATAATCAAAGTCATCCGAGTTAAATGTTTTTGCATACTGGTAAAAGGCCGGGAACTTCCCCTGGAAGCAAAAACACGTAACGCTTCAGTCAGCGGGGAGAAAGGTGAGGGCTGCTTGGGTCCAGGTGAGTTCAAAGCATCCCTAGCCAGGCCAGAGGCATTCCCTGTCCACCCACTGGGATGCTGAAGCCCCGCCCCCCCGTCCCACCCACTGAGATGCAGACAGCCAGACTGATGTAGTGGTTAAGAACTGCGGACTCTAATCTGGAGAACTGGGTTTGATCTCCCCCACCCTTTCCCACTCCTCTTGCACATGCAGCTGGTGACCCTGGTTCAGCCATGGACTCTTATCTGGGAGAACCGGGCTTGATTCCCCACTCCTCCACTTGCAGCTGCTGGAATGGCCTTGGGTCAGCCAGAGCTCTCTTATCTGGGAGAACCGGGTTTGATTCCCCACTCCTCCACTTGCAGCTGCTGGAATGGCCTTGGGTCAGCCAGAGCTCTCTTATCTGGGAGAACCGGGTTTGATTCCCCACTCCTCCACTTGCAGCTGATGGAATGGCCTTGGGTCAGCCATAGCTCTCTTATCTGGGAGAACCGGGTTTGATTCCCCAGTCCTCCACTTGCACCTGCTGGAATGACCTTGGGTCAGCCAGAGCTCTCTTATCTGGGAGAACCGGGTTTGATTCCCCACTCCTCCACTTGCAGCTGCTGGAATGGCCTTGGGTCAGCCAGAGCTCTCTTATCTGGGAGAAACGGGTTGGATTCCCCCCTCCTCCACTTGCAGCTGCTGGAATGGCCTTGGGTCAGCCAGAGCTCTCTTATCTGAGAGAACCGGGTTTGATTTTCCACTCCTCCACTTGTAGCTCCTGGAATGGCCTTGGGTCAGCCACGGCTCTCTTATCTCGGAGAACCGGGTTTGATTCCCCACTCCTCCATTTGCAGCTGCTGGAATGGCCTTGGGTCAGCCATAGCTCTCTTATCTGGGAGAACCGGGTTTGACTCCCCACTCCTCCACTTGCAGCTCCTGGAATGGCCTTGTGTCAGCCATGGCTCTCTTATCTGGGAGAACCAGGTTTGATTCCCCAATCCTGCACTTGCAGCTGCTGGAATGGCCTTGGGTCAGCCAGAGCTCTCTTATCTGGGAGAACCACGTTTGATTCCCCACTCTTCCACTAGCAGCTGCTGGAATGGCCTTGGGTCAGCCAGAGCTCTCTTATCTGGGAGAACCGGGTTTGATTCCCCCCTTTTCCAGTTGCACCTGCTGGAATGGCCTTGGGTTAGCCATAGTTCTTGCACAGCTGTCCTTGAAAGGGCAGTTTCTGTCAGAGCTCTCTCAGCCCCACCCACCTCACAGGGTGTCTGTTGTGGGGGGGGAGAAGATAAAGGAGATCGTAAGCCGCTGAGTCTCTGATTCAGAGAGAAGGACGGGGTATAAATCTGCAGTCTTCTTCTATGGGTGTCTACCTGCAAAGGGGTCAGATCAAGAAGTGCCCCAGGTGGCTCCCACCTTGTGGAAAGGCCTGCCCAAGGAGGACAGGAAAACTTCCACTCTCTTGGATTTCCAGAATCTATACAAAACTACTTACGTGGGCTTTTCTGAGCAGGCAACGGGGTTGAACTGCACAAAACTGGCTTTACAAACTCGCTCAGACAAATGACTTGTGAGCTATGCTTCTGCGTTCAGTTCATTGTACGAAGGATCCCACTGAGTAAATCTTGTACGACTTAAATAAGGGGTGTCAAACATGCGGTCCAGGGGCCGAATCAGGCCCCCAAAGGGATTCGATCAGCAACTGGCTGTTATCTGCTTCCTTCTCCCTATATCTTGCTTCCAACGTTCCCTCTAAGCTGCAGAGTTTTGTGAGCAAGAATTCTACTTTGTGAGCTACTGGCATTAAAGCTGTGAGCTACTGCATAAATTACTGTGCTCTGGGGTCAATTTTTTCTGAGCTAAGACAAAAATGTGTGAGCTGGAAGCTAAAAATCTGTGAGCTAGCTCATGTTAACTCAGCATAGAGGAAACACTGATGGCTTGCTTCTGCATCTCAGCTTGCTTTGCCAGGTTTGCTCAATCGCACAGCAGAGCTACAGAGCAAAACCTCTCTTTTCTCCATTGGCTGAGGCTCCTCCCTTGGGGAGGAAGGCGGGGGGGAGGCAGAGCTTGTTTTCCCAGGCTCTCTCAATCGCACAGCAGAGCTACTGAGCCAAACCTCTTTTCCTTCTACTGGCTGAGGCTCCCCCCCCCCCCAATTCCCCTGAGGAAGGAAGGAAAGAGCCACAGCTTCCTTTGCCCAGTTCCCTGGATCCCCTGGAAAAAATACAAAGAAAGCAACTAATGAGCGCTAACGTTTTAAGTGTGTTTTACATTTTTAAATATACCGTATTTTTCGGTCCATAAGGCGCTCCGGACCATAGGACGCACCTTCCTCCTGGGGGGCGATCCGCTGCCTCCGCCTCCGATCCCGGCACTTCCCCCGTGCCTGCCTCCAGCTCTGATGCTTAAAGCAAGCGCCGGGATCGGAGGGTGGAGGGAGCGATCCTGGTGCTTGCTGTAAGCGTCAGAGCTGGAGCCAGGCAGGCAGGCGCGGGGGGAAGCGACGGGATCGGAGGCGGAGGCAGCAGATCGCCCCCCCCCCCCCCCGGAGGAAGGTACGTCCTATCGTCCCTTCACTCCATAAGATGCACACACTTTCCCCCCCACTTTTTTTTGGGGGGGGGGGAGTGCGTCTTATGGTCCAAAAAATATGGTATATATATTTAGTTGTGTTTGTGTCCTTTATAAAGTTTATATCTCTGCTACCTAATCTTAAATGGGTACACACAGGCCCGGCCTAACATGGCTCAGCCCCACCCAGCATGGCCCCGCCCAACAAGGTCTCATTTATGTCAGATCCGGCCCTCATAACGAATGAGTTCGACACCCCTAACGCATCACGTTAACGCTTCAGTTCCTTCTGGCGATCTCCCTGTCTCCAGGCCAGCGGAAGATGGTGCGGTCCCGGAAAAGGGGGAAAGCAAGCCACGCCGGGGGGGGGGGGGGACTCACCCAATGCTTTCGGTCCACGTCTTCGTCCGCGTCCCACTTCCGCGTTAAAAACGGGTGCTTTTTACTGATTATTTCCCCTTCGAAGAAAGTCGTGAGGGTTGGATATTCCTGCGGGCGAGCAAAGTCGGAATGTCACATACACACCGACAATACCGGCTGGGTAAAACGTGCCTTCTTTCGCACCCGGAGCAGCTGCGCGTCTCGGCACTTACCTCAGTAAGGCCTTTAATCTTCAAGTAGCCGCAGAGGTAGGAGTTCTCCATGTCCACATGCTGGAAGGGGGGGAAAGGAAAGTCCTCTTGTGATCATGCATGCCTTGGACGGGTGTACGGATAGACCGGGAAGCGGAATGCTGAAAATTAGGTCGCCCCGCCCACGTATCCCACCCAGATTCCTTGGGAGGAAGAATGGGGGGGGGGGGGAGAAAAGGAAGGAAGGAACAAAGGAAAGATGGAGGCGGAGGGAACCACGAGGAGCCGGAGGTCCCCTTGCGAGCAGGGAACGTAGCCGCAAATCCTTCACTGCCTGCCCTGACTGCTCAGAGATAGGTGATGATATTGGATTTATATCCCACCCTCCACTCTGAATTTGAATGGCTCACAATCGCCTTCATCTTTCTCCCTAACAACAGACACCCTGTGATGTGGGTGAGGCTGAGAGAGCTCTCCAAGAAGCTGCCTTTTCAAGAACAGAGTCTCAGAGCAGCCTACAATCTCCTTCACCTTCCTCCCTCACAAGAGGTCGGTGAGGCTAAGAGATGTCTCTGAAGCTGCCCTTTCAAGAATAGAGTCTCAGAGCAGCCTACAATCTCCTTCACCTTCCTCCCCCACAACAGACACCCTGTGAGGTGGGTGAGGCTGAGAGAGCTCTCCCAGAAGCTGCCCTTTCAAGAACAAAGTCCCAGAGCAGCCCACAATCTCCTTCAGCTTCCTCCCCCACAACAGACACCCTGTGATGTGGGTGAGGCTGAGAGAGCTCTCCCAGAAGCTGCTCCTTCAAGGACAGAGTCTCAGAGCAGCTTACAATCTCCTTCACCTTCCTCCCCCACAACAGACACCTGTGTGGTGGGTGAGGCTGAGAGAGCTCTCTGAAGCTGCCCTTTCAAGAACACAGTCTCAGAGCAGCCTACAATCTCCTTCACCTTCCTCCCCCACAACAGACACCCTGTGATGTGGGTGAGGCTGAGAGAGCTCTCCCAGAAGCTGCCCTTTCAAGAAAAGAGTCTCAGAGCAGCCTACAATCTCCTTCACCTTCCTCCTCCACAACAGACACCCTGTGAGGTAGGTGAGGCTGAGAGAGCTCTCCGAGCAGCTGCCCTTTCAAGGACAACCTCTGCCAGAGCTAAGGCTGACCCAAGGCCATTCCAGCAGGTGCAAGCGGAGGAGAGGGGAATCAAACCCGGTTCTCCCAAATAAGAGTCCACACACTTCACCGCTGCACCAAACCGGCTTAACGGTCCATTAAAAGTCCCTCTATCGTGGCAGAGTGAGCTGCCAGTGAACCTTGTCATGGGTTTCTCTGTGCAGCTGCGAGCTCTTGGCGGGTAACGCGGACCCCGAGAGCACATGCCGAGCCCTTGAAACGCAGCTTGCTGTTCCGATCCCTCCCCCTGGAGCCGAGGAAGCGGGACGCCTGGCAGCTAAATTAAGGCAATGCTGGGGAAATATTAGTGGCTGCTAAGCAACAGCGGGCTGCTTTTTAAAAAGAGGCCGGCTCTGCGCCAGTCCGAATCCTTTTCGCCTGCGTCGTGCATTGTCCTGGACTCAGCAAGACACAAATCCCAGCGCCTGGTATTTGGATGCCATGTTCTGGCAAGGGAGATTTTCCAGACCAGTCCCGAGGCGCCACACGACTACGGGCGTCTCGCTCCTTGTGATCTCCGAGCAATTTAGCACAACGTTTCCCCGCCTCCCTGGAAGTGAAGAACGGGCCAGGGGTCTCCAAAGCAGCAGAGCTGGGGAACTGAGTGACTCGCCTGCCGTGCCAGCAGCCGCTCCGACCGCACGCTGGCTGCTCATCCGGAAGGCTCACGAAACCCCGACAGAGGGGGCGACACCCTCCAACGCATCCCACTCCACCTGAAATTCCGGAGCCCCTCCTTGCCTCTGCTACTATATATCCAGCTCCTAGTGTTAAATTCTGGATGGACTCCTTCCTTTGGGGAGGGACGGTGGCCCAGTGGTAGAGCATCTGCTTGGGAAGCAGAAGGTCCCAGGTTCAATCCCCGGCATCTCCAAAAAAGGGTCCAGGCAAAGAGGTGTGAAAAACCTCAGCTTGAGACCCTGGAGAGCCGCTGCCAGTCTGAGAAGGCAATACTGACTTTGATGGACCGAGGGGGGGTCTGATTCAGTATAAGGCAGCTTCATATGTTCATATGTTCTTCATCGCCCTTACTCATTTCCCCCTTCCTATGTCATTCTTTAAAACATCTTTATGTCACCTTGTCATCCAAACAGGGTCCCCAAGGTGGTAAACAGGAAAGCATTTCAGCTTAAAAACCCTTAACACACACACACACACACACACACAAGGACATACAGTATCTGCAGTGGAGAGCCAGTTTGGTGTAGTGGTTAAGTGTGCGGACTCTTATCTGGGAGAACCGGGTTTGATCCCCCACTCCTCCACTCGCACCTGCTAGCATGGCCTTGGGTCAGCCATAGCTCATGCAGAGGTTGTCCTTGAAAGGGCAGCTGCTGTGAGAGCCCTCTCCAGCCCCACCCACCTCACAGGGTGTCTGTTGTGGGGGGGGGGAGGTAAAGGAGATTGTGAGCCGCTCTGAGACTCTTTGGAGTGGAGGGCGGGATATAAAATCCAATATCTACCTTCTATCATCAGTGGCTAAACTTGCTTAATGTAAGAGCTGCATAAACATCAGATGCTTGAGAGCCATAAAACATGAACACCAGATTTTTGAGAGATGCAAAAGGGAGGGAGGGAGGAAGGCAGGCAAAGAGATGGGGGAGGAAGGGAGAGGTGGAAAGAAAGCAACTTTAGCTTTAAATGCATTCTCCAAGCCACTGGCTGGTTTGGATTGGAAAAGTGATTTAAAGAGAAAGACACCTTCTCCAAGCCAGCTGATAGGATGACTTCAAGAGCTACACAATATGTGTGAAAGAGCCATAGTTTGGCCTCCCCTGGTATATAAATATGTATATGTGTGTCTGTGTGCGCGCGCGTATGTATATATGTGTGTGTGTGTATACACATATTGCTAGATACACACACAAAAAACAATAAATACTTATAAACGCATGTAACACCAAAAACGACAGAGAAGGCCAGTAACAGTTATTAGGGGTACATCAAACCAAACGACCACAACAAAAAAGCCTCTTCATCAACTGTTAGAAGACAACAACAAGAACTTAAGTGCCCGGCTGGATCAGCCCAGTGGTCCAACTAGGCCAGCACCCTGTCTCACAAAGTGGCCAACCAGTTCCTCTGGAGGGCAAACAACAGGGCAGAGCGGCCAAAGCTTTCCCCTGCTAAAAACCTCAGAAGCACCAGTGAGGGTCCACCCAGTCTAGCATGCCATCTCACACAGGTGCCAGCCAGTTCCTCTGCAGCGCCCACAACAGGGCAGAGAAGCTGAGGCCTTCCCCTGAGAAGAACATCAGGAGAGCCCTGCTGGGTCAGACCAGGGAGGGTCCATCTAGTCCAGCCTCCTGCCTCACCCAGTGGCCAAGCAGTTCCTCTGGAGGGCCAACAACAGGCCAGAGAGGCCGAGGCCTTCCCTGAGAAGAATGTAAGAAAAGCACTGCTGGATCAGACTGGCGGTCCATCTAGTCCAGCATCTCCTCACATGGAGTCCAAAAAGTTCTTCTGGAGGGCCAACAACAGGGCAGAGATGCTGAGGCCTTCAACTGATAAGAACATCAGAAGAGCCCTGCTGGGTCAGACCAATGAGGGTCTCTCTAGTCCAGCCCCCTGCCTCACCCAGTAGCCAACCAGTTCCTCTGGAGGGCCAACAATGGGGCACAGGGGTTGAGGCCATTCCCTGAGAAGAACATCAGAAGAGCCCTGCTTGGTCAGACCAGTCAGGGTCCATCTAGTCCAGCATCTTGTCAATCAAAGTGGCCGACCAGTTCCTCTGGAAGTTCAACAACACGGCAGCGAGGCCAAGGCCTTCCCTTGATAAGAAGAGCTCTGATGAATCGGACCAGTGGTCCATTTAGCCCAGCCTCCTGCCCCACACAGTGGCCAACCAGTTCCTCTGGAGGTCCAACAACAGGGCATGGAGGCTGAGGCCTTCCCCTGATGTTGCCTCCTGGCTCTGGAATTCAGAGGTCTCGTACCTCTGAATGTGTCACTAGTCGCCATGACTAATAGCCACTGACAGACTCATCCTCCATGAATCTGTTTACTCCCCTTTTAAAGCAGGCTATGCCTGTGGCCACCACTGCATTCTCCAGCAGCAAATCTCGCATCTCAACCACTTGTTCAGTGAAGAACCATTTCCTTTTGCCCGTTCTGCATCCCCTTTCATGAGCTTCATTCGATGCCCTTGAGTTCTTGTATTTTAGAACAGAGAGAAGAGCGTCCTCTTTGTCGACTCTCTCCACACTGTGCATAGCTTTCTACACCTCTACCAGGCTCACTAGGACCACCGGCTGCTCAAGTCAAAGAAGAAGCAGAGAGAGCCACGCGGCTGTAGACCACAAGCCAAGCATCCGCTTTCTTGAAGAAGACGACTACAGATTTATACCCTGCCCTTCTCTCTGAATCAGGGACTCGGAGCGGCTCACAATCTTCTATATCTTCTCCCCCCCCACGACAGACACCCTGTGAGGTGGGTGGGGCTGAGAAGGCTCTCACAGCAGCTACCCTTTTAAAGACAACTCCTGCAAAAGCTACAGCTAGCCCAAGGCCATTCCAGCAGCTGCAAGTGGAGGAGGGGGGAATCAAACCCGGTTCTCCCAGATAAGAGTCTGCACACTTCACCACTAGAAGAAGACGACTGCAGATTTATACCTCACCCTTCTCTCTGAATCATTCAGAGAGGCTTACAATCTCCTGTATCTTCTTCCTCCACAACAGACACCCTATGAGGTGGGTGGGGCTGAGAGAGCTCTCCCAGAAGCTGCCCTTTCAAGGACAGCTCCTGTGAGAGCTATGGCTGACCCAAGGCCATTCCAGCAGCTGCAAGTGGAGGAGTGGGGAATCCAACCTGGTTCTCCCAGATAAGAGAGCTATGGCTGACCCATGGCCATTCCAGCAGCTGCAAGTGGAGGAGGGGGGGAATCAAACCCGGTTCTCCCAGATAAGAGTTCACCAGTTAGATCATTGGCTACTACAGTCTCCGAAAAATATCTGGACTACCTCTAGCAATCTGCTCCATACAGAACATCCAGACCACTAAGATATGGACACCCAGCTGGAAGAGCAAGACAATGCACTTACGATCATAGCGCCTGAAATGTCAATTTCTATGTTTTAAATTGTTTTTACTGTTTTAATGTTTTATTGTATGTTTATATTCATGCCTACGCATGACCATGTGAGCCGCCCCGAGCCTGCCTCGGTGGGGAGGGCGGGATAGAGATTGAGTTAAATCAATAAATGAGCTTGCTCGGGGGCCATTTTTTCTGAGCTAAGACAAAAATGTGTGAGCCGGAGGCTAAAAAGCTGTGAGCTAGCTCCCACTCCCTCAGCTTAGAGGGAACACTGGTTAAGGGGATGGAGGGAGTGAGGTAAAGTGGGTAGAGACAGGGAAGTTATCAAAACTCCCCGGCAAAGGGGGAAGGACTCTCTTTTCCTTGGGATGCTTGGCTGAGAAGGATACTTTGCTCTGGTTTAGAAGCAGGCAGCCATCTTTTTTCTGACCGTGCGATCTTCCCGGTAATGAGATGTGGAGAAGAACCTTTTCACTTTAGCCGGAGGCTAAAAAGCTGTGAGCTAGCTCACACTCCCTCAGCTTAGAGGGAACACTGGTTAAGGGGATGGAGGGAGTGAGGTAAAGTGAGTGGAGACAGGGAAGTTATCAAAACTTCCCGGCAAAGGGGGAAGGACTCTCTCTTCCTTGGGATGCTTGGCTGAGAAGGATACTTTGCTCTGGTGTAGAAGCAGGCAGCCATCTTTTTTCTGACCATGCGATCTCCCCGGTAATGAGATGTAGAGAAGAACCTTTTCACTTTAGCCGGAGGCTAAAAAGCTGTGAGCTAGCTTACACTCCCTCAGCTTAGAGGGAATACTGGTTAAGGGGATGGAGGGAGTGAGGTAAAGTGGGTGGAGACAGGGAAGTTATCAAAACTCCCCGGCAAAGGGGGAAGGATTCTCTCTTCCTTGGGATGCTTGGCTGAGAAGGATACTTTGCTCTGGTGTATAAGCAGGCAACCATCTTTTCTCTGACCGTGCGATCTCCCCGGTAATGAGATGTGGAGAAGAACCTTTTAACTTTAGCCAGAGCCTAAAAAGCTGTGAGCTAGCTCACACTCCCTCAGCTTAGAGGGAACACTGGTTAAGGGGATGGAGGGAGTGAGGTAAAGTGGGTGGAGATAGGGAAGTTATCAAAACTTCCCGGCAAAGGGGGAAGGACTCTCTCTTCCTTGGGATGCTTGGCTGAGAACGATACTTTGCTCTGGTATAGAAGCAGGCAGCCATCTTTTTTCTGACTGTGCGATCTCCCCGGTAATGAGATGTGGAGAAGAACCTTTTCACTTTAACCGGAGGCTAAAAAGCTGTGAGCTAGCTCACACTCCCTCAGCTTAGAGGGAACACTGGTTAAGGGGATGGAGGGAGTGAGGTAAAGTGGGTGGAGACAGGGAAGTTATCAAAACTTCCCGGCAAAGGGGGAAGGACTCTCTCTTCCTTGGGATGCTTGGCTGAGGATACTTTGCTCTGGTGTAGAAGCAGGCAGCCATCTTTTTCTGACCGTGCGATCTCCCCGGTAATGAGATGTGGAGAAGAACCTTTTCACTTTAACCAGAGGCTAAAAAGCTATGAGCTAGCTCACACTCCCTCGGCTTAGAAGGAACACCGGGGACTAGAAGACAGCGGCAGCTACAGATGCAAAGGTTTATCTGAGCCACAGCTTCTCAAGGGGCACTGCTGCGGTTCTGCAGCTCAAACAGAAGCCAGGTTGGGCCTGGAGGGCGATGGAGTGGGGACACCAAAGCCCCTCGCAACTCTTTGGAAGAAAAGCGAGGGAAATGCGCATCTTAATAATGTGAGGAACCCTTGGGAGGCAAAGGCTGAGGAACAGGTAGCCAGCAGTCGGTGCCTGGTGATAGCCCAGTCACATGCTGCTGGGAGACTACATTCAGGATAAACAGGAAATGCTTTTTTATGTGATGAGCGATTCAAGCGTGGAATTTGCTGCCATAGGATGCAACAATGGCCACCGGAATAAACAGATTTTAAAAGGCGATTAGAGAGATTCAAGGAAGGGAGGCGCATCGTCAGCGGTTACTAGTCGAGGCAGCTAAAGGGAACTTCCACATTCTCAGGCAGGCGATCTCTGAAGCCCAGTGACAGGAGGTAACATCAGGGGAAGGCCTCGGCCTCTATGCCCTCTGTGCTGTTAGCTTTCCAGAAGAACTGGCTGACCACTGTGTGAGATGAGATGCCGGACTGGATGGACCCTCACTGGTCTGATCCAGCAGGGCTCTTCTGAGGTTCTTCTCAGGGGAAGGCCTCGGCCTCTGGGCCCTGTTGTTGGTCCTCCAGAGGAACTGACTGGCCACTGTGTGAGGCAGGAGGCTGGACTAGATGGACCATCTCTGGCCTGATCCAGCAGGGCTCTTCTGATGTTCTTCTCAGGGGAACGCCTCGGCCTGTCTGCCCTGTTGCTGGCCTTCCAGAGGAACTGGCTGGCCGCTGTGTGAGATGGGATGCTGGACTAGACTGGTCTGACCCAGCAGGGCTCTTCTGAGGTTCTTCTCAGGGGAAGGCCTCGGCCTCTGGGCCCTGTTGTTGGCCCTCCAGAGGAACTGACTGGCCACTGTGTGAGGCAAGAGGCTGGACTAGATGGACCATCTCTGGCCTGATCCAGCAGGGCTCTTCTGATGTTCTTCTCAGGGGAAGGCCTCGGCCTGTCTTCCCTGTTGCTGGCTTTCCAGAGGAACTCGTTGGCCGCTGTGTGAGACAGGATGCTGGACTAGATGGACCCTCACTGGTCTGATTCAGCAGGGCTCTCCTTAGGTTCTTATGAAGGCCTCAGCCTCTATGCCCTATTGTTGGCCTTCCAGAGGAACTGGTTGGCCGCTGTGTCAGACAGGATGCTGGACTAGACAGACAGCTGCCCTGATCCAGCAGGGCTCTTCTTATGACTCGAAAGAACATCGAAGAGACTGACTTGTCCCATTCAGCCCTGGTTGCTGACCACACGACAGTGCGCCCTGGGGCAGAGTATGCTGAGTCACAGTTGTTGCTACCACTTCTTCTCCCGCCCACCTCCGGCATTAGGTACATCTGCCCCAGTGGTACAACCTGTGCCTTCCCAAAGCCTTCTGTCTACAGAACAAACAACCTGCTCCTTTACAGCCAATAGCCCAAGGAAGAATGATGCAATGGTGCTGTGGTTAAGAGTGATGGGCTCTAATCTGGAGATCCGGGTTTGATTCCCCACTCCTCCTTCTCTGGAAGCTTGTTGGGTGACCTTGGGCTAGTCCCAGTTCTCTCAGAACTCTGTCAGCCCCACCTACCTCACATGATACCTGTTGTGAGGAGAGGAAGTTTAGCCGTCGGGTTAAAACGGATAAAAGGAAGTACTTCTTCACCCAAAGGGTGATTAACATGTGGAATTCACTGCCACAGGAGGTGGTGGCGGCCACAAGCATAGCCAGCTTCAAGAGGGGGTTAGATAAAAATATGGAGCAGAGGTCCATCAGTGGCTATTAGCCGCAGTGTATATATATATATGTGTGTGTGTGTGTATATATATATAATCTTTTTGGCCACTGTGTGACACAGAGTGTTGGACTGGATTGGCCATTTGCCTGATCCAACATGGCTTCTCTTATGTTCTTGAAGAGAAGATGATTGAAAGCCACTTTGGTACTACTGGAGGTAGACAAAAGCGGCATATAAAAACCTACTCTTCTTTTTAGTCAGTAGATAGCCTGCAACTTACTAGACTTAACGTCTCAATCAGTGTCGGGGACATTCTTCCCTAGACAGATCTTGTGGATCCCACTGCCCTCTCCTACGGAGCCACTATGACTACCATAGTGTGACAGAAAAAGCCGAACTGTGCGGATGTGCAGTGAAATAAAAAGAGAGCCAGTATGGTGTAGTGCTTAAGTGCGCAGACTCTTATCTGGGAGAACCGGGTTTGATTCCCCACTCATAAGAACATAAGAGAAGCCATGTTGGATCAGGCCAACGGCCCATCAAGTCCAACCCTCTGTGTCACACAGTGGCAAAAAATGTTATATACACACATACACTGTGGCTAATAGCCACTGATGGACCTGTGCTCCATATTTTTATCTAAACCCCTCTTGAAGGTGGCCATACTTGTGGCCGCCGCCACCTCCTGTGGCAGTGAATTCCACATGTTAATCACCCTTTGGGTGAAGAAGTACTTCCTTTTATCCGTTTTAACCTGTCTGCTCAGCAATTTCATCGAATGCCCACGAGTTCTTGTATTGTGAGAAAGGGAGAAAAGTACTTCTTTCTCTACTTTCTCCATCCCATGTATTATCTTCTAAACCTCTATCATGTCACCCTGCAGTCGACATTTTTCCAAGCGAAAGAGCCCCAAGCGTTTCAACCTTTCTTCATAGGGAAAGTGCTCCAACCCTTTAATCATTCTAGTTGCCCTTCTCTGCACCTTCTCTAATGCTATAATATCCTTTTTGAGGTGCGGTGACCAGAACTGCACACAGTACTCCAAATGAGACCGCACCATTGACCGCACTCCTCCACTTGCAGCTGCTGGAATGGCCTTGGGTCAGCCAGAGCTCTCTTAGGAGTTGTCCTTGAAAGGGCAGCTGCTGTAAGAGCTCTCTCGGCCCCACCCTCACCGTGTCCCCATCTTTCTCCCTCGACAGTTCCCCCATCAGTTAAACTCAAAAGCATCTTTCCTGCTTTACATGGAAGCTGTGTATGCCCAGAGAGGTTTAGTTGGTTGAATTTTTCCTCATTGACTTTCCTTGTTGATTTGTTTTACTTCTGGAGGAAAATTACTTGTTGAATTCCTGTTTGTTGGGGATGCTTACTTTGAGAGCTGGTTTGGTGTAGTTAAGTGTGCGGACTCTTATTTGGGAGAACCAGGTTTGATTCCCCACTCCTTCACTGGCAGCTGCTGGAATGGCCTTGGGTCAGCCATAGCTCTCTTAGATTAGATTAGATAATCTTAGGAGTTGTCCTTGAAAGGGCAGCTGCTGTAAGAGCTCTCTCAGCCCCACCTACCTCACAGGGTGTCTGTTGTAGGGGGGGGAGGGGGAGGTAAAGGAGATTGTGGCCACTCTGAGACTCAAGAGTATAGGACAGGATATAAATCCAAAAAAATCCAGTAACATCAAAAAAAGAAAGGCCTGAGAATTGCAGCGTTCATGCCTGAAACCTTTTGTCCCTCACCCCGGAAGAGGCTTCTCCTAGAGCAGGAGTGGCCAAACTGTGGCTCGGTAGCCACATGCGGCTCTTCCACACATATCCTGTGGCTCTCAAAGCCCCCACAGCCCCATCAGCTGGCTTGGAGAGGGCATTTAAAGTCTCTTTAAATTACTTCTCCAAGTCAAACTAGCTGGCAGCCTGGACAATGCATTTAAAGTTGCTTTCTTTCCACCTCTCCCTCCCTCCCCATCTTTTTGCTTTCCTTCCTTCCTGCTCTCAAACATCTGATGTTCACGTCTTTCGGCTCTCAAACATCTGATGTTTATTTTGTGTGGCTCTTGTTAAGCAAGTTTGGCCACCCCTGTCTTAGAATAACCCTGTAGCTTGTATAAGCGGCAACATCTTGAAAACAAGACACTGGTCTAAAAGATAGAGAGGATGGGGCGGCATTGTCTTCTGTGGCTCCAGAAGGTATGACTGAAACCAATGGGTTGAAATTAAATCTAAAGAGTTTCCGGCTCAACATTAGGAAGAACTTCCTGACCGGTTCCTGAGTGGGAAAGAAGCTGAGAGTGGTTCCTCAGTGGAACAGGTTTCCTTCTCGGGAGGTGGTGGGCTCTCCTTCCTTGGAGGTTTCTAAACAGAGACTGGATGGCCATCTGACAGCAACGAGGGTCCTATGAATTTTGGGGGAGGGATTTGTGAGTTTCCTGCATTGTGCAGGGGGTTGGACTAGATGGCCCTGGAGGTCCCTTCCAGCTCTATGATTCTATGAAAAGAACTCTATACCAACAGAGCAGAGCTTTTATTCATTTCCTACAATGCACCCAAACCAAAACTACACCTTTGGGGGTGGGCAAAGCTGGCTGTTTCATGGACCAGATCACCTTCAGACCGTTTTCTTCCCAGCACAGCTTCTATGAAAAGCCCAGACGAAGACGAAGAAGAAGAAGAAGAAGAAGAAGAAGAAGAAGAAGGAGGAGGAGGAGGAGGAGGAGGAGGAGGAGGAGAAATTGAATTCATATCCCGCCTTCCAATCCGAATCTCAGAGCAGCTCACAATCTCCTTTATCTTCCTCCCCCGCAACAGACACCCTGCGAGGTAGGTGGGGCTGAGAGAGTTCTGACAGCAGCTGTCCTTTCAAGGACAACTCCTGTGAGAGCTATGGCTAACCCAAGGCCATTCCAGCAACTGCCAGTGAAGGAGCGGGAGAATCAAACCCGGTTCTCCCAGATAAGAGTCGGCACGCTTAACTACACCAAACCAGCTCTCAAAGTAAGCATCCCCAACAAACAGGAATTCAACAAGTAATTTTCCTCCAGTAGTAAAACAAATCAACGAGGAAAATCAATGAGGAAAAATTCAACCAACGAAACCTCTGGGCATACACAGCTTCCATGTAAAGCAGGAAAGATGCTTGTGAGTTTAACTGATGGGAGAACTGTCGAGGGAGAAAAACGGGGACACGGTGAGGGTGGAGAAGCCAGGGCAGGAAGCCCAGGGCAGAAGGAAGAGAAACAGGAGTGCATCAGAGGTGGAAATGCAGAGGTGGTATATTCAAGGAAAAAAGCTGCAACCGCAAGACAGAAATCCGAGCAAGGGCGTCGTACTTCACAGAGGCAGAATGTCTCATCCGGGCTGTGTGAAAGGACTGAGAGTCTATTAAGAGTGGGAAGCATTAAAGAGGGTCACAGCCACAGTGGAATTGGCAACTCCAGACAAAGACGCCTCCATGACAGGCATGTCGAGCCGTTTGGAGGAAAGGAAGCGACAACCTGGGATGAAAGCCAGCTTTGGGAAATGTAACAGGGGGACCAGAAGCAGAGGAGATGGGAGGCAACGTGATGACGTAGGGAAGGGGCAACGGATGCGGAGGGGAGGGGTGGAAAAAGGTGAAAAGAAGAGCACACTGGGTCCAAGGGAAGGGAAAGGGGATATCCGGGGTAAGCAGCGCTGAACTTGATTACGTATCCAGAATTTATACGCTCTGTAGAAGGAGGAAGATCAGACTGAAGATAGAGAGAGTATGCAAGAGCGTTATCTTGGGTGGAATCTGGGATGCGGGAAAACCACCGGGATAATATCTGGGGCGGAAACAGGAAGTATACAGGGCAGGAGTCACACATCTGGAGCAACAGCAAAAGGAGGGGAGAGCGACAAGCAATACTCCCTCTAAGCTGTGGAATCTTGTGAGCAAAAATTTGACTTTGTGAGCGACTGGCATTGAACTTGCGAGCGAGCAATTTGGCTACCGCATACATTGGTTTGCTCTGGGGCCACCCTTCCTGAGTGAAGACGAAAATGCGTGAGCTGGGGGCTAAAAAACTGAGCTAGCTCACGCTAACTCAGCTTAGAGGGAACACCGGTGACAAGAAAGTAATCTCAGATGTGGGACAAGCAGAGAGACAACTGACACAGGACCATCTTTCGCACGCACCCCCCCCCCCCGAGAAATAACAGTAGCAGAATCAGACAGGTGTAACAATGAGGTTTACGTATGCACAACTTTGGCCCCCAAATGAGAAGGGAGGACTCCCTGGAGAAGACCCTGATGCCGGGAAAGACAGAAGGCAAAAGAAGAAGGGGACGGCAAAATGAGATGGCCAGACAGCGTTACTGATGTAACTAACATGAATTTGAGCAGACTTCAGAGGATGGTGGAAGACAGGAGGGCCTGGCGTGACTTAAGAACATAAGAGAAGCCATGCTGGATCAGGCCAACGGCCCATCCAGTCCAACACTCTGTGTCACAGAAGAACATAAGAGAAGCCATGTTGGATCAGGCCAGTGCCCATCCAGTTCAACACTCTGTGTCACATAAGAAGCCCTGTTGGATCAGGCCAATGGCCCCTCCAGTTCAACACTCTGTGTCACAGAAGAACATAAGAGAAGCCATGTTGGATCAGGCCAGTGCCCATCCAGTTCAACACTCTGTGTCACATAAGAAGCCCTGTTGGATCAGGCCAATGGCCCCTCCAGTTCAACACTCTGTGTCACAGAAGAACATAAGAGAAGCCATGTTGGATCAGGCCAATGGCCCATCCAGTCCAACACTCTGTGTCACAGAAGAACATAAGAGAAGCCATGTTGGATCAGGCCAGTGCCCATCCAGTTCAACACTCTGTCACATAAGAACATAAGAGAAGCCATGTTGGATCAGGCCAATGGCCCATCCAGTCCAACACTCTGTGTCACATAAGAAGCCCTGTTGGATCAGGCCAGTGGCCCCTCCAGTTCAACACTCTGTGTCACATAAGAACATAAGAGAAGCCATGTTGGATCAGGCCAATGGCCCATCCAGTCTAACACTCTGTGTCACATAAGAACATAAGAGAAGCCATGTTGGATCAGGCCAATGGCCCATCCAGTCCAACACTCTGTGTCACACAGTGGCCAAAAAAAACAGGTGCCATCAGGAGGCCCATCAGTGGGGCCAGTACACTAGAAGCCCTCCCACTGTTGCCCCCCAAGCACCAAGACTACACAGCATCACTGCCCCAGAAATAAGAACATAAGAGAAACTATGTTGGGTCA
Source organism: Heteronotia binoei (assembly GCF_032191835.1). NCBI lineage: Eukaryota > Metazoa > Chordata > Lepidosauria > Squamata > Gekkonidae > Heteronotia > Heteronotia binoei. The sequence continues at coordinate 34,165,673 of NC_083242.1, read as the reverse complement.
GGCCAATGGCCCATCCATTCCAACACTCTGCGTCACATAAGAGAGGCCATGTTGGATCAGGCCAATGGCCCATCCAGTCCAACACACTGTGTCACACAGTGGCCAAAAAACCCAGGCACCATCAGGAGGTCCATCAGTGGGGCCATGACACTAGAAGCCCTCCCACTGTTGCCCCCCCAAGCACCAAGAATACAGAGCATCACTGCCCCAGAGTCCCAACAATATGCTGTGGCTAATAGCCACTGATGGACCTCTCCTCCATATGCTTATCCAATTCCCTCTTGAAGCTGGCTATGCTTGTAGCCGCCATCACCTCCTGTGGCAGTGAATTCCTCGTGTTAATCACCCTTTGGGTGAAGAAGGACTTCCTTTTATCAGTTCTAACCTGACAGCTCAGCAATTTCATTGAGTGCCCATGAGTTCTCGTATTGTGAGAAAGGGAGAAAAGTACTTCTTTCTCTACCTTCTCTTTCCCATGCATTATCTTGTAAAACTCAATCATATCACCTCGCAGTCGATGTTTCTCCAAGTCAAAGAGCCCCAAGTGTTTTAACCTTTCTTCATAGGTTATTCACATTCCTTCATTGACATGCCTATGCACATATCTATCTAGACAGATACACAAAGCTTTACCTCTGGCCACTTTCAACAAATTGCTACTGCTGACTTAGAAGAAGAAGATGAAGATATTGGATTTATATCCCGCCCTCCACTCAGAAGAGTCTCAGAGCGGCTCACAATCTCCTTTCCCTTCCTCCCCCACAACAGACACCCTGTGAGGTAGATGAAGACATTGGATTTATATCCCGCCCTCCGCTCCGAAGAGTCTCAGAGCGGCTCACAATCTCCTTTCCTTTCCTCCCCCACAACAGACACCCTGTGAGGTAGATGAAGACATTGGATTTATATCCCGCCCTCCACTCCGAAGAGTCTCAGAGCGGCTCACAATCTCCTTTCCCTTCCTCCCCCACAACAGACACCCAGTGAGGTAGATGAAGATATTGGATTTATATCCTGCCCTCCACTCCGAAGAGTCTCAGAGCAGCTCACAATCTCCTTTACCTCCCCCCCCAACAGACACCCTGTGAGGTAGATGAAGATATTGGATTTATATCCCGCCCTCCACTCCGAAGAGTCTCAGAGTGGCTCACAACCTCCTTTCCCTTCCTCCCCCACAACAGACACCCTGTGAGGTGGGTGGGGCTAAGAGAGCTCTTACAGCAGCTCCCCTTTCAAGGACAACCTCTGCCAGGGCTATGGCTAACCCAAGGCCATTCCAGCAGGTGCAAGTGAAGGAGTGGGGAATCAAACCCGGTTCTCCCAGATAAGAGTCCACACACTTAACCACTACACCAAACAAGTGCAGAAATCGCACACATGCCCACACATCTACAAGTGAATAACTTAAGACAGTAGCTGTGTTGGCCAGCAGCGGAACACCTAGAACCAAGCATTAGCAGCACCAACAAGAATGTTCAGGGTATGAGCTTTTGAGAGTCAAAGCTAAAAGAAAATGAAAATCTTGTTTACCTCGAAGATGCTTTAATACACATATGTACATAACATACACACATGTATCTATACCAGGGGTAGCCAAACTGTGGCTCAGAAGCCACATGTAGCTCTTTCACACATAGGCCCTGTTCACACAGTTGTTGAGTCCGTGTTAAACGGACCCAGTTCTGTTCCGAATATCTTTGTTCCAGATATTATCGATCAGACTGCCATACCGCAATTTGAATCACTCCGCGGTGAAACTGTCTTCTGCCGTCCACACGACGGCACCATGCAGTTCGTTTTTTCCTCCACTTTAATGCGCACAGGTTAAACCATTATGTGGTTATGCAGTTATGCACATATCGCTCAGTAGTTAAAAAAATGGCGACCGTAAACTGGATATCTGAGGCTCCTTTTGCTCCGGGACAGCCTTCAGACATCCGGAAGTTGGTCGAGAACTATCCAGACAGGGAAACTACGAGGTGAAACCGGAGAGCTCAAAAAACACCGCAAAGGAGCAGGTAACAAAATACTCTGGTTCCGAAAAGGATGGGGGGAGGGGCTACTACGAGTTAATACCGGGAGGCAGATGTTGCTGTCTGATCAGCCACTTTTAATCCGGTATGAAACAACAGCGACAAGTGATTATACTGGGTGTCTGAACAGCCTCATATTGCGTGGCTCTCAAAGCCTCCAACAAACCCTTCAGCCAGCTTGGAGAATGAGTTTAAAGTTAAAGTTGCTTTCTTTCCACCTCTCCCTCCCAGCCCCCATCTATTTTCCTTCCTTCCCTCTTGTGGCTCTCAAACATTGAATGTTGACGTCTTGCGGCTCTCAAACATCTGACATTATGTGGCTCTTAAGTTAAGCGAGTTTGGCCACCTCTGCTCTAGGGCATTGCACCGTGCTGAGGCAGAGACCAGCTCCCGTGGAAAAAATGTCTACTTTGGAGGGTGGACTCTATGGCTTTATGTCAGGGTTGCCAACCCCCTGGTCGGCCCTGGAGACCTTCAGTTTGACAGTGGCTGCTTGGAAGGGTGGGCTCTGTGGCTTTGTACCAGGGTTGCCATCCTCCAGGTGGGGCCTGCAGATCTCCTACTTTGACCACTGAGCTGCAGCTGGCAGAGACCAGCTCCCCCGGAGACAGTGCCTGCTTTGGAGGGTGGGCTCTATGGCCTTTTGCCAGGGTTGCCATCCTCCAGGTGGGCCCTGGAGCCCTCCAGTTTGACCACTGAGCTCCAGCTGGCAGAGAGCAGCTCCCCCGGAGAAAGTGCCTGCTTTGGAGGGTGGGCTCTATGGCCTTCTGCCAGGGTTGCCATCCCCCAGGTGGGCCCTGGAGACCCCCAGTTTGACCACTGAGCTCCAGCTGGCAGAGACCAGCTCCCCCGGAGACAGTGCCTGCTTTGGAGGGTGGGCTCTATGGCCTTTTGCCAGGGTTGCCATCCCCCAGGTGGGCCCTGGAGCCCTCCAGTTTGACCACTGAGCTCCAGCTGGCAGAGAGCAGCTCCCCCGGAGACAGTGCCTGCTTTGGAGGGTGGGCTCTAGGCCTTCTGCCAGGGTTGCCATCCCCCAGGTGGGCCCTGGAGCCCTCCAGTTTGACCACTGAGCTCCAGCTGGCAGAGAGCAGCTCCCCCGTGACAGTGCCTGCTTTGGAGGGTAAACTCTATGGCCTTATGCCAGTGTTGCCATCCCCCAGGTGGGCCCTGGAGACCTCCAGCTGGCAGAGAGCAGCTCCCCCGGAGAGAGTGCCTGCTTTGGAGGGTGGGCTCTAGGCCTTCTGCCAGGGTTGCCATCCCCCAGGTGGGCCCTGGAGACCTCCAGTTTGACCACTGAGCTCTAGCTGGCAAGAGACCAGCTCCCCCGGAGAGAGTGCCTGCTTTGGAGGGTGGGCTCTATGGCCTTCTGCCAGGGTTGCCATCCCCCAGGTGGGCCCTGGAGCCCTCCAGTTTGACCACTGAGCTCCAGCTGGCAGAGAGCAGCTCCCCCGTGACAGTGCCTGCTTTGGAGGGTGAGCTCTATGGCCTTATGCCAGGGTTGCCATCCCCCAGGTGGGCCCTGGAGACCTCTAGTTTGACCACTGAGCTCCAGCTGGCAGAGAGCAGCTCCCCCGTGACAGTGCCTGCTTTGGAAGGTGGGCTCTAGGCCTTCTGCCAGGGTTGCCATCCCCCAGGTGGGCCCTGGAGACCCCCAGTTTGACCACTGAGCTCCAGCTGGCAGAGACCAGCTCCCCCGGAGACAGTGCCTGCTTTGGAGGGTGGGCTCTATGGCCTTTTGCCAGGGTTGCCATCCCCCAGGTGGGCCCTGGAGCCCTCCAGTTTGACCACTGAGCTCCAGCTGGCAGAGAGCAGCTCCCCCGTGACAGTGCCTGCTTTGGAGGGTGAGCTCTATGGCCTTATGCCAGGGTTGCCATCCCCCAGGTGGGCCCTGGAGACCTCCAGTTTGACCACTGAGCTCCAGCTGGCAGAGAGCAGCTCCCCCGTGACAGTGCCTGCTTTGGAGGGTGGGCTCTAGGCCTTCTGCCAGGGTTGCCATCCCCCAGGTGGGCCCTGGAGACCCCCAGTTTGACCACTGAGCTCCAGCTGGCAGAGACCAGCTCCCCCGGAGAGAGTGCCTGCTTTGGAGGGTGGGCTCTATGGCCTTTTGCCAGGGTTGCCATCCCCCAGGTGGGCCCTGGAGCCCTCCAGTTTGACCACTGAGCTCCAGCTGGCAGAGAGCAGCTCCCCCGTGACAGTGCCTGCTTTGGAGGGTGAGCTCTATGGCCTTATGCCAGGGTTGCCATCCCCCAGGTGGGCCCTGGAGACCTCCAGGTGGCAGACAGCAGCTCCCCCGGAGACAGTGCCTGCTTTGGAGGGTGAGCTCTATGGCCTTATGCCAGGGTTGCCATCCCCCAGGTGGGCCCTGGAGACCTCCAGCTGGCAGAGAGCAGCTCCCCCGTGACAGTGCCTGCTTTGGAGGGTGGGCTCTATGGCCTTTTGCCAGGGTTGCCATCCCCCAGGTGGGCCCTGGAGGCCTCCAGTTTGACAGTGGCTGCTTTGGAGGGTGGGCTCTATGGCCTTTTGCCAGGGTTGCCATCCCCCAGGTGGGCCCTGGAGCCCTCCAGTTTGACCACTGAGCTCCAGCTGGCAGAGAGCAGCTCCCCCGTGACAGTGCCTGCTTTGGAGGGTGGGCTCTATGGCCTTCTGCCAGGGTTGCCATCCCCCAGGTGGGCCCTGGAGACCTCCAGCTGGCAGAGACCAGCTCCCCCGGAGACAGTGCCTGCTTTGGCGGGTGGGCTCTGCGGCACCCTCCCGTCCCGCGCCCCGCCCCCAAAGCCTCCAGGGCGGGAGGGCCACGGGGGAGGTCCCCTCCTCTCCTCCCCGCGCGGCCTGACCTGGACGACCACCTCGACCTCGTAGGCGTTGCCCTTGGAGCGCTGCTGCCCGCGGAACTTGGCGCCGCTGTAGAGGCGGCTGGTGGTGACGCCGGGCTGGGCGGTGTTGATGGGGGGCGGCGGCTCGAGGCGGGCGGAGGAGGCGCCGGGCGGGGGCGGCGGGGGCGGCGGCGGGCAGCAGCAGGAGGCGCTCCGCACCGGCATGGCCGGAGGGTCCCCGGGCGCCACCGCGGCGAAGGCCCTGCTCTTCCTGCGGCTGCTGCTGGGCCTCCTTCCGGGCCTGCCGTCGCCTCCCCGGCCGGAGCGTCTCACCCACCTCAGAGGCGGCGGCCGCCGCGTCGCCTTCCCCCCATTGGCCCTCCGCCGGCCCGCTCGCTCCCCATTGGCCCGCCGCCGGCCCGCTCGCTCCCTATTGGTCCCGCCCGGAGGTCACGTGAGGCTCCGGGCGGACGCCGCGCTCCCGCCCCGCGACGGCGGCGCCGAGGGGACAAAACGCGTTTGTGACGTTGAAAGGGCGTCCCCGCCTCCAGCCTGGGCAAGATGGCGGCGCCCATCAGGCAGGATTGGTAGAACTGCAGAGAGAGGGAAAGGCGGGATCTGAGATTGGAGGGGGGGATTTTGGATATGGGGTCTTTGTGAATGCAGGAGGGTTCCCCTTAAGGACTTGAGCCAAAAAATTTCCCCCAAGAATTTGGAAAGTTGCTTTTCTTTAAACTCCCTAGCTCTTCAAAAAGGGGGACAGACCAATATCTAGATACTTCTGCTTTGCCAGATCTTTCTGAGCGTTGCCTGCCCACCTATGCAAAAACTTGTACTAGCCCCACTAATTGCAGCTTCTATTGGTGTCTGCATTACAGCGAGGTGTTTTTGCATGCGGAATTGCAACGGTGACTGCTGTTGTGCGTGCTTTTAAAAAAAAGAGCAGCCACGCATAACCTGATAGAGCAACACTTTTGAAAGAGGGCAGCGTTGCTGCTTGTGGGTTGCTTCTCTTTCTTCCTTGACCCCCCACAATGTGGCGGGGCGGCTTGTCCAGCCTGCTTTCTTGCATACCTCTTGCGGTCCGACGTCAACGCCCTGGGCTTTTTGCTCATGGATCAGTATTTTTGCCTGTGGATTTGAGGCAGCCGTATACACCACCAACAGGTAAGGCTGCAGGCACAATGAGATTGGGGAGGGGGCTGCTGTGGCTCAGTGATTGAGCACCTCCTTTGGCTTTTAGATTCCCTGGGATCTCCAGATCAGGGTTAACGTGAGAGTCACATAGAATGAATGTCAGATGTTTGAGAGCCGCAAGACAGGAAGGAAGCATGGTAAGAAAGACAGAAAGAAAGCAAATAGAATAGGGGGAGGAGAAGTGAAAAGAAAGCAACTTTAACTTTAAATGCATTCTCCAATCCACTGGATGGCTTGAAGAAGTGATTTAAAGAGACAGATGCCTTCTCCAAGCTGGCTAATGGGGCAGTGGGAGCTTCGAGAGCCACACAATATATGTCAAAGAGCCACATGTGGCTCCTGAGGCACAGTTTGGCTACCGTTGCTCCAGATGATGAAGGGACTGGAAGATCTTTCCTTTGAAAAGACGCTGAACATTTTTGACTGTTCCGGTTTTGAGAAAAGGTCACGGTGAGGGGCAAACATGATGTAAAACATTGTACAGAACTAGTTACAGAAAGTTTTTTCTCCTGGTAACATAATACCAAAACGTGGGGGCATCCAACAAAGTTGGTGGGCAATACATTCAGAAAGTACTACTGCACTCAATGAGTCATTGAACTGCAGAATGCACTGTCTGTGGACATAGTGGGGAGGGGCTGTGGCTCAGTAGTAGGTGCAACGGCAGGTGCAAACAAATCGGGGGAGTGACACCGGTGGGTTTATCTTGGGTTCATTTTGGTTTGGTGCAGTTGTTTGGCCAGGGGATTCCAGTGCTCCTGGGGAGGGGAAGATATGACGGTGGGAATAGACAAAAATATAAGGGAAGGAGACAGAGACGAAATGGTGCTCGGCCACCTTCCAGTCTACTTCCCATCCCAATGGTAGCAGGTAGTGGGACCAAGAGGAAATGCTCGCCTCTGTCATTGGTGTTATGTAATGCCAGGTCCATAAATAATAAGACCGCAACCCTTAGGGAGTTTCTGCTACGGCAGAACATGGACCTGGCTTGCGTGACCGAGACCTGGGTGAGGGACGGGGAGACAGTAGCCCTCTCCCAGATGTCCCCCCCGGGATACTCGGTCTTTCACCAATCACGGATGAGCGGGCGGGGGGGAGGGGTAGCACTACTCATACGGGAGGATTACTCCTTTCGGGCTCTCCCGGATCCAAAGATTGATGGGATTGAATGCACCGGTCTGGCATGGGATGTTGGAGAGGGGTTGGCGGTTTGGCTGGTGTACCGTCCGCCCAACGCACCAGCTAACGCCTTACCATCACTATTGGAGGCAGTGGCGGGCTGGGCGTTGGAGTACCCGAGGCTTATGGTCCTGGGTGACTTCAACGTCCATGCCGACGACACGGCCTCCACTCAGGCGATGGACCTAGTGTCGTCCATGGCGACACTGGGACTCTCTCAATTTGTCACGACTCCCACGCATCAGGCCGGGCATACATTAGACCTGATCTTTGCAGCCGGGATTTTGGTGAACGATATCGCCGGAGAAGCGGTACCATGGTCGGATCACCTAGCCCTTAAGGCCCGTGTGGGGATGCCGCCCCAACCCTGTATGGGCGGAGAGCCTATTTTGGCTCGCCCTCGGGGCTTGATGGACCCGGAACGGTTCCAAACGGCCCTAAGGGATCCCTGGCCCACTGGCAATTCCCTCGATGACCTGGTGGAAATCTGGCAGGGCCAGCTGTCCAGGGCTATCGACGAAATTGCACCCCGGCGCCCTCTGCGCCCTCGCACGAAGCTGGCTCCATGGTATACCTTGGAGTTACGCCAGCTGAAACAAGGGCTCAGACGACTAGAGAGGCAGTGGAGGCATACTCGGGACGAAGCAACGAGAACATCCTATAGAACGTTTATGAAGTCTTATGAGGTGGCAGTCAAGGCTGCAAAGAAAGATTACTTTGCAACCAAGATTGCATCTGCAAACTCGCGCCCAGCACAATTATTTAGAATAATTGGGGATCTTACAACGTTGCCACAAGGCAAACCAAATGTTAGAGAATTAGGAATAGGCTGTGAGGCATTTGCGAAATACTTTGCAGATAAAATCTCGCTGCTCCGCCAAGACCTGCCTACCACATTAGATACAGTGAGTGAAATTGAGGCTCCGTGCCTGTCTTCAGGTTTAGTGCTGGACCACTTCGACCCACTCAGCCTGGAGGAAGTCGACAGAATCCTCTCTGCTGCTCGCCCGACAACATGTGATCTGGACCCTTGCCCCTCCTGGCTGATTAAATCTTGCCAAGGGGAGCTTAGATGCCCTTTATGGGACATCATAAATAGATCCCTTTTAGAGGGGCATTTTCCAACACCTCTGAAAGAGGCTTTGGTCCGCCCTCTCCTGAAAAAAGCTACAGCAGACCCGGCCGAATTGGCGAACTACCGGCCGGTGTCCAATTTACCGTTCTTAGGTAAAATTATTGAGAGGGCCGTGGCGTTGCAGCTACAGGGGTTTCTGGATGACGCTTCTGTCTTAGACCCATGTCAGTCTGGTTTCCGGCCGGGCCATGGGACGGAGACGGTGCTGGTCGCCTTAGTAGATGACCTCCAACGGCAACTGGATCGGGGCGGCGTTGCGGTACTGATGCTGTTAGATCTGTCGGCTGCATTTGATACAGTCGACCATCGGCTACTGACGCGCCGCCTCGCCGACATTGGGGTCGAGGGGTTGGCCTTGCAATGGCTTTCCTCCTTTCTCCTAGGTCGGGGACAGAGGGTGGCTATCGGGAGCGAGCGGTCCCGGAGGCGCACACTGGATTGTGGGGTGCCCCAGGGAGCAGTTCTCTCCCCGATGCTGTTTAACATCTATATGCGCCCCCTTGCCCAGATTGCCCGGCGGTTTGGGCTGGGTTGTCATCAATATGCAGATGACACCCAGCTCTATCTACTAATGGATGGCTGGCCCGACCCCGCTCCAGGGAATCTCGACCGGGCATTACAGGCTGTAGCGACATGGCTCAGGCTGAGTGGGCTGAAGTTGAACCCAGCGAAGACAGAGGTCCTATGCGTGGGTCGCGGCGCTCTGGGAAGGGAAATAGCTCTCCCGGCCTTCGATGGTGCGCCATTGAAAGCAGCGCGCCAGGTAAAGAGTCTGGGTGTTTTACTGGAGCCTTCATTATCGATGGAGGCCCAGATAGCAGCCACTGCCAAGTCAGCATTCTTCCATCTGAGGCGGGCAAGGCAGTTGGCCCCTTTCCTTGAGCGCCGGGACCTCGCAACAGTGATCCACGCAACGGTCACCTCAAGACTAGACTACTGTAACGCCCTCTACTTGGGGCTACCTCTGTGCCGGACCCGGAAATTGCAGCTAGTGCAGAACGCGGCGGCCAGGCTGTTGTTGGGACTCCCGAAACGGGAGCATATATGGCCGGGACTACGTGAACTGCACTGGCTGCCGATTATATACCGGGTCCAGTACAAAGTGTTGGTCGTTACCTTTAAAGCCTTATATGGCCGAGGACCTGCCTACCTGAGGGACCGTCTTTCCCCATATGAACCCCAGAGAGCACTGAGGTCAACGGGGAAAAACTTAATGACTATCCCTGGGCCGAAGGAAGTTAAATATCAGAGCACCAGAATACGGGCCTTTTCGATCGCGGCCCCTACCCTATGGAACCGACTCCCCGAGGAGGTGCGGGCCCTGCGGAGCCTTGAACAGTTCCGCAGGGCCTGCAAGACCATCCTTTTTAAATCAGCATATTCGGACTGCTAAGAAAAATGGTAATTAAAGATCCGCCAATGCGGTCCAAAGATCTATACCGCAGTATAATTGTATCTACTAGACTGGTTTTTAATTTAATGTTTTAATGTTTTATTGTTCTATAATGTAATTCTAATGTTTTATTTATTATGGTGTGTTTTTATGGATTGCTGTTAGCCGCCCTGAGCCTGCCAAGGTGGGGGAGGGCGGGATATAAATGAAATAAATAAATAAATAATAAATAAATAAGTAGTACGTGGGGAGGGATGGTGGCTCAGTGGCAGAGCATCTGCTTGGGAAGCAGAAGGTCCCAGGTTCAATCCCCGGCATCTCCAAAAAAGGGTCCAGGCAAATAGGTGTGAAAAACCTCAGCTTGAGACCCTGGAGAGCCGCTGCCAGTCTGAGTAGACAATACTGACTTTGATGGACCAAAGGTCTGATTCAGTATAAGGCAGCTTCATATGTTCATATGTTTGGGGAGGGATGGTGGCTCAGTGGTAGAGCATCTGCTTGGGAAGCAGAAGGTCCCAGGTTCAATCCCTGGCATCTCCAACTAAAAGGGTCCAGGCAAATAGGTGTGAAAAACCTCAGCTTGAGACCCTGGAGAGCCGCTGCCAGTCTGAGAAGACAAGTCTGACTTTGATGGACCGAGGGTCTGATTCAGTAGAAGGCAGCTTCATATGTTCATATGTTCATCTGCATGGCACACAGAAGGTCCCAGGTTCAC